>NC_053406.1:6325500-6500500 GCF_016859285.1 Xiphias gladius | reverse complement strand
AGAGAGTGAATCTGGCAGCTTTTTCTGGGCCTTTTCTATTTGCATACATTACAACAATCCTCCTTACAGCAACATCTGGTGACACAGAAAGTTATTACACCCAAAAAACAAATCAAAAATAACTCTGAGGCAGAATTGTTTTCATTTACAGTACAGCATAGAGACAAAAGAAAATTAAAGTCAGTCTGTGTTATCATTGTGGCGATGAACAATGCCAGTGGCCAGCTTTGCACTGTTTTAGGAGTTTTCGTAGTGGAGAGATAGGACTAAATGACCTTCACAGGGTGATCGTGTCTTATCAACCGGCACTAAAAGCCCAAGCTGGTCACACAGAAACAGACAGAGGACCCAGCAGACATGAACTCTGGTGACGCTTAATCATGCTGCTAATATAGAGCATTTGGACTGATATGTCTGATAGCTGAAATTCTAAGGAAAAATTATATAATACTCCATGTATGGATATTAGTTACCTTTGGGAACAATACAGGTTCTCCACTTGCTAATGATTTGGACTGTAACTCACAGCTGAAAGCTCTGAATCATTATTAAGTGGAACTTTGTGTTTACATTCTCTTCACCAAATAATAATAATGAGGTGACTTCACTGACTTACTTTTAAAAATTACAACAATTTTCCAAAATTGCAATATTGGCAAAATTGACCTTTTGATACCAACCATTGCCAGCTTTTGCAGTGCTATTCTGATGCTCTTTTCTAAATGGATAACATAACTATTTCATAACATTTAGAAAAAGCAAAAGATGGCTATTCTCCCTCCATGAAAGGACATGAACAAGTTGAGACAGTCAAATCGCATTTCAGCTCGGTTAAAACATTCTACAGTGACTTTCAGAAACTCGCCCATGTTAGAGCCTCCAGTTCTGAGAACATCAGTGCATCTCCAGAAGAAAGGAAGTTGAGGGGGATTGTGAAGAAGCAGAGTAAACACTGCAGAGGTGAAGACCCTCTAGCAGATGTGGGTCTTCCAAGGCCAGAGAAAAAAACAGTGCAAAAAGACAAGTGGACTGGTGTTTAGGCCTTTTCCTAGAATACAGGCCCTCAACAATAGTCACTTTGACATACAGAAGAGAGGACAGGATAGAGAACATTCTTGTAGTCACTTTCTTTTCTAAGATAGTAGGTTCACTTCAACCATATCGGTCTCTTTGACACACACTCTCCCTTTCTCTTTCCACAACCTACTTCAGAGCAAAACAAATCTCCATCAAATGCAAAGGGAAGACACCTCAATAGGCCTCATGCCCCTAGTAAAGTGTGGCAAAACAAAAGAGAGGGATTCTTTTAGAAACTGAGAAGTGTGCATGTGTGTTGGTGTGTGTGTGTGTGTGTGTGTGTGTGTGCGTGCAGTGTCCCCCCAGTCACTACAGATTACAGATACACACCACAGATGGCCAGCGCGTCTCGTCTTTTCACCGCCACCACCACCGAGAATAATAGCCAGTGGTGGCCCCTCCTCCTCCTCCGCTGTTCCCTTTCTCTTTTGTCAGCACGTGTGTCCATCAAATAGAAGCGTGTGTCTTGGACAATGGCAGCCAGACAAAAAGCCCGCCTACCCCCCACCAGGATGCTGAATAGGGGGGCACGTGGGCCTTGTCATCCAGGGAACAATAGGACTAGGGGAGAGGGAGAGGGAGGGTGTGGCACCCCAGTTCCCACTGCAGCAGGGGATGGCAAAGTGCATCCTGGGTGGCCCTGGGTTCAGATTTGAACTTGGAAGGTGTAGTTATCTTGAAGAAGGGCAAATAACAGGCAAAATAGCCAGAAAATTTACATGGTAAAGATTTAAAAAAAAATCACATCAAAGGAACTTTTAGCAGTGGTGTTCCCTCTGAGCTGTGTACATTTGGTGAGGCTACCAAATTAATTATTAATTATAATTAATTCCCCAAATTATTAGTCACTTCTTCACTTTGTCTCTAGATAACACTTGTGATTTTGCATCTTTCAGCCCATTAACTACTATTAAGTTATGTATAAGTTACATGAGTGCTGACTGTTTAAAGCATGCCGTGTTTTCAGACAGCCAAGAGATTCCATTAATTTCAAAACAGTTTGATAATGAACCTGCAGAGACACAAAATCTGCTTGACGTCACTGATCCACCATAGTTAAGTCCACTTTATGGTTCTGTGGTTGATGTGTGGCAGTGCAGTTAGAGTGAAGATTTGAAACTCTACTTGTTGCTGGTTTCAAGGAATCCAGGATTTAAGACTCAATTCTTGAACAGCACATTTTTAGCCACACTAGCAGCCTGGCTCTAGGCATGGCAGTGTCAGTCTGTTGTTTTTGGTCTGTCTGGACTTTGATCCAGACTGAAATATCTCAACAACTGTAAGAAGGATTGCCATGAAATTTTGCACTGACATTCATGGTCCCCAGATAATGTATCCCACTGACTTTAGTAGTCCTCTGTGTTTTCCTGTAGCGCCACAGTGACACTGACATTTGTCACTTTGAGTGAAATGTCTTGCCCACCATGAAATTTGATACATGTATCCGTGTTCCCCTCACGATGAACTGTAATAACCATTGTGATTCTCTGACTTTTCATTTAGCATCATCATTAGGTCAAAATTCCAGTTTACCTCATACTTTACATTTATGGCTGAATACCAGCAAAAGTAATCACATTCCCATTAGCCCCATCTGTAGTTTGTATTTAGTGCTGATTAGCAAATGTTAGCATGCTAATATGCTAAACTAAGATGGTGAACTTAGTAATCATTATACCTGCTATACATTAGCATGTTATCATTGTCACCGTGGGCATGCTAGAATGCTTACATTAGCATTTAGCTCAAAGCAAAACAACCTAATTTCATTGATCCACTAGCATGGCTGTAGACTCTTATTTCTTGTTAATGTAAACCTTGGTCCATCTCATGACATTGATTTTTCTTGTTGTTTGCCTTCTGGCTTATATTTTCTGATAACATAGTTTTCCATCATAATTCAGTACATTTTTAACATGTCAACATACCGGGCATTTCAGTTCAATTTTTGTTTAAGCCAACATATGAAAGCATTCTATGTTTAATTTGCCAAGTTACTGTATCTGATATACTATCTTTTGTAGCATTTTCATATAATGTCATATGCTTGTTTGCTTTCTTATGAAAAGATCCCAGTTTGGGTTAAAATGCGTACTTCCTTATGGTTAGAGGATAATAATGAACATGCAGTTAAGATTGCAGACCAGTCATCGAAAAAAGAAGCGTTGACTATCGCTTTCACACGGGAAATGAACAGCGGTTTTCAGTGTGAAAGTCCTGTGTTTTGTGGACCCATCCACCCACCCTGACCACCTCAGCTGGATTTTGTTGCTCTATATACCATGTCACTTAACTTCCTCCTTTGCTCCCATCATAATCACTATGGCCACTAGAGGTCATAACTATGGGTCATAATAAGCTGCTTGCACAGACGAAATATGGGCTTGATTTTTAAAAGGAGGACAGTCTCGAATAAGTACCTATCTCAAGCATGTAACAGGTCTTGGAAAGTTGATTTTCATACTGTTACAGGTTAAAATGAAATTTATGGCATCCAGGGAAAAAAGTCGGCGTCGGTGTATGTAGAGTATTCAGAATTTGTAGTTAATAAGCACAAAACACGCAAAACCATCAGCATGGGTCTGGCATTTCATGTCAGATGCAGGGTCCTTGTCATTCAGCAAAACTGATGCCCACAACCAAGCTGAAACAAAGTCCACCCTGTAGGGCCCAGACCCAGTTGGTGGATTTACCCAAGCCTCAGGCTTCTACTCGGTCCAACAGAGTCATTACAGATACACGACCACTCCTGGGACAACTTTGATGTGACTTACTGGATGACTGCCTGAACAGGGGGAAGTTCATACTGTATGTGTGTATGTGTATCCAATCAAGACCATGCATGCTTGTTTATTATTGCAGGAGGGGGTTTTCTTTTTTTTCTGTGGGGTTCAGGGTGCATAGTGGTAGGGGAGGAGAGGAGAAAGTTTGGAACAGCTGGGCTGAGGCTGCAGGGGGACACGACAGAGGGAGAGCTGGGGGGGGGGACATACAGCCAAGCAGGCAGGCAGGCTGCTGACGGGCTCTTTTGAGGCAGCAGCTGGTTGGAGAGGGGGTCTCACCAGCTGTGCCTCAGCTGACCTCTCCCCACACTTCTCCACCTCCTCTTCCTCCCCAACCTCCATTTCCCCTCCCCCATGAACCGAGAACCTCGCCCAAATGTAGGCAGAAATACACACACACATACACACACCACACACGACCATCTGTCAGTAGGAGGAGAGTTGTCTCTCTGATTGCTCCATAACACAGTTATCGAGATAGTCATGGTAATACACAGCACCACAGCTCAAACAAAAGCCCTGTAGATATGGAACTATTCTTAACCAGACATCTCCCAACAAGTCTCCTCTGACATCTCTAACCCAAAGACAGGTTCCCCGGATAGATCTCTATGGCTGAAAGGCTGTGACTCACACCATTGTGAGACAATGCAGAAGCAAAATTATTTTCAGCAACGCTGGAAATGGAACGAAAGCAGACTGTTTTTCATATATTTTTAAGACAGTATCATAGTACAGTAAGTTTTTCATAGCAATGAATAAATAAACTTATGCAACTTTTTGATTATATGTTGTCCCAGGACAATCACTGAGCACAGGTCATGTTTCTGCTAACTAAAGTTGATGGCTTTGATTATGTTCATAAGAAAAAACAATCCATTTATGCCAAATTATATGGCATAAATATGACGATTTAGTGGAAGAACCATCACTTATTATGGTGCTCTTCTAAAAAGCATGGCATTATTCCAACAGTGCACCTCATATTCAAATCAAGCCTCTTGGAAGAGAGAGGCTGACTCATGGATCTTACCAAATCCCTAGTTACTGCTTCCTTCAGTATGATCTGCATCCGGGCTGACAGCAGATCAGCGCAGATCAGCTCCGCTTTATATAAAAAAAGAGAACGGCGCCTTGCCTGATGCAGCCGGCATCACTTCAGAAGTGCTTATTCAGAGCACCACTAAATTAAGCGCGTCCACAGAGTAATTGATTCAAGCTCTGTTCTTGTTTTGCACTACGCTGTCATGTGTAGCTGGCGGGATGAACCTGCTGTGTCGGAGGAGAACAATACAAAAAAAAAGAGAAAGCAGAGAGAAGAGAGAGAAAAGAACAAGGCCTAAAACATGGATTGTTTTGTAGAAAGAGAAAAAAAGTAATACTAGGCCCAGGCTCAGGCTTTGAAAAAGATGTGGAGAACATTGGCAGAGTCAGGGGAGGTACTTCAGAGCTGCAGTGAATCTCTCCTAAATTTTATTTTGTTGATTTAATTAGAAACAGTTTACAAACTGTTAAAATCACTGTTAAAATCATAAGTACAGTATTTCTCTATGACAATAATGACTCATAACTAAATGTACTATAACAGATTAAAGTTTTAGTAAAAGTACCAGCCCTGCCCAAGTCAAACCAATTAGAGTAGAACAGATAAAACAACATACGGACGATCTCTCAATAGAAACTGTTTGGTTGGCAGTAAAAATGTGTGTTTATGTAGGACACCACTGCTTACAATAAGAAGCTCATAGTGAGTGTCCTGTAGCTATAGCTTCCATCGGCATGAATGTGTGTGTGTGTGTGTGTGTGTCCATTATTTTTAAGTCACTCGTACACACGTATTTTAAACGTAACTTTTGATCCATCTACTATAGCAGTGTCTGCAGCACACTGCAGACATACTGGACTGTGTACTGGCTTGAGTTCAATAGCATTTTCCAGTGCTTGCGTGTGTGTATTAAATCTGTTTTGTGTAGGATTCCCTTTTAAAGTCAAAGGACTTCCAGGAAAAGTTCTGTTCATTGGAAAGCAAAGTCCTCTCTTCCCCTCTCCTCTCCCCAGTCTCTTTACCCTCAAGGGTTAGCAGTGTGAATATTAGATAGGGACAGATTGTATTAGATAACACAGACCTACATAGAGCCATGCACAGATTCATACACCCAGGGAGCTTTATGACTTACAAATGCACAGATGGTCTAAAGTCTATAGTTTAAGAACACTTCATAACTGCTTAATCGTGCCTGTATAATGATTTACATTTTGCCAAACAAAACAAAAAAGGTTATTTCAAATTTAACTGTGTAAATTCATTAATTTCATGACACTGTCATGTTTTATTCTGACCTGTCTATTGATACTGAGACTTGAAGAACAATGTTACGAGAAACTAAGGAAAAGTACTTTCTATAACAAAAAGTAAGATTTTAACGCTGCAATGGCTTTTACGTGCTTTGCAGTATAACAATAATTGAACACCGTGTTGTTTCCTCATTGTTATTTTCATAACAATTCATATTTCTGTTTCATATCTTGTAAGACACACTTGCAGCAGTCTACGGATACACATGGGAAGGAGGAGCCTACGCAGCACACTGGGGGGCCTAACCAAATCTTTCTAACTTTACTTTGTACAGCTGGGGCCTCAGGCAAAAATTTAGATTAGAAGACTTGCTTTGCATGTTAGGCAAGTTTTAAAAACTGTAGATGTGCACCGGGGGGTTTTTGTAGAAAGCTGGGAATGAAAGAAATGAGTGTAAAGTGACGCAGAACGCAGCATAATGGGATATGAATGTGGATGCATAATGCATGAATAGCATGGTTTCTCTATGTGCCTCATCAGGCCTCTGAACATCTTTTCTCATTCACAAAATGAAACAAGGAAGCAAACACGTTGTATGTAAGGAGCTAGCATAACAGTAATACGGTGATCAAGTGATTATCGTGTTGCCACGGGACAGCAAGTCGACTAGAAATCCTCCTAACTGTCTGTAAAGACAATGTGCAAGAAATGTGGTGGCGCAGCAGGCATCACACAACCACACAGACGGAGACAGCATGCATAAACAGTCCCTACACAAGCAGTGAGGGGACATGCAACTGTCCTGCAGGCTGAGGATCTGTCCTTCAAAACAAGCCTCCAGGGAAAAGGAAGGGAGAGGATAAGAAACCAGCATGTTAGGTTGTTTTCCTTCCCTATGATAACAACCAGCCTGTCTCAGAACTTTGTCGCCAAATCATCATCTCATGCACATACAGCTTGACTGTGCAGCACTTCAGCAAGAGAGCATACCTACAGCATATCTTCCATACAGCCTCTGTCTGAGCCATATACTGTGGGAGTTGGCTGCCAGGATGTAAACAAAATCCATGTGAGGAAAGAAACTTTGAGGAGGGTGTAAGGGTGCGTGTGGATGTGTGTGTGTGTGTGTGTGTGTGTTTGTGTGTGTGTGCGTGTGTGTATGAGTGAGAGAAGAGGGGAAAAAAAGCTTCAAAGCTGGTCTACAGCTGAGATGGGGGGTTAAAAGGGGTTGAGATTTTCCTCGGGCTCTCAAGAATGCAGAGCAAGAGCAATAACACATTCCCTATGTGAAGCACATTGAGCAACGTAGGACGGATAGCATGTAAACACACAACCAGGAACAGAGAGGCCGGTGTGTCTTGGTCTGTTCTCCCAGCACATATCAAGCAGCCATCTGGTGAACTGGATGATCCAGGATGTGACTGAGTCGGACTGTTGTCCAGCCCTGAAGCCATTTATTTTTATTCTCCTGACAACCTCTTATCATCTCCGTCATCCCCCTCTCCTCGTAAACCCATACCACTACTTTTATCCTTAAACCATCCATCCATTGAAAACAGGGAGACAAGGGGTGATGTCGAGGGAGGGAGGGAGACTTAAAGAGATTGGCAAATGCACGCTCACCTCCTCTGACATACTGACTTCACAGAGAGTGGAAGTGGGGTGGTGGTACGGGGTGAGAGATGAAGGAAGTGGGGCTCCACTAATCCCAACACAGTGTTCCCATTACATCAAATCATTTCCACGCTGGCTGCGTGTCGTCCTGGCATCTCTAAAATATTTCTCTGTGTTCTGAGGCAAGAGCTAACACAGCCTGTGGGAGGCCAGTCTATATACTTTCTATTGATCTCCTTGTTAAGGCTCATTGAGGTTTGAGGTGCCTGGAACCTCATTCATTAAAAAATAACAAAGAAAAAAAGCACTGAGAGCACTCTGGCCTCAATTTCTTCGCATGTGTAGAGTAATTTTAGAGTGTAGTTAACGCTGTAGAAATGTTATCAGAAGGATCATGTTGTGCGTAATAGTATAAAGTAGTTTCAGCTTTGAAATACAAAATAAAATCAATGTTAGTGGATGTTTTTGGTTTCCTATCCCAAAAGGGCCTAGATGTGGGTGAGAGAAGAAGTTTGTGCAGACAGAGGTACTTTTTTCTAAAGGAGGGTTGTGAACAAATGAGCTTGTGCAGACAGATAAAAAGTAAACCTGCTGCCAGTAAGGTGCTGTTGTAGTTTCACTGTGCCTTCTAAAGTATCTTTGCTCTCTCTCTTCCATTTAGTACGTTTATTTATCTAATTCATCTAGAATGTCACTGGGAATCTTCACATTGCTGAAGGAGAAAGACCACTTACTTATTATTTCAGTGAAACTAAGTCAATAACATTAACCTGAGTACGACTGTAATCTTAAGAGAACAGTGTGATCATTTACTCCTGGTTCTTAAATCTATACTGTACATTTTCCTCAGAGTGGGACTTTCACGGAATAATGTGAAAATCAATACAACTCTCATGTCTATCCGTTAAATATGAAGCTACAGGCCGTTATATTAACTTAGCCTAGCAGTAACTGCTTCAGGGAGTTTAGTACATACCCCCTTGTAAAACCATCAATTGTCATTTTGACACTTCCGGTTTTGTACAGCAATGACATGTTAATTTCATTAAGCTTTAGAAAAGCTGGTTAAATTATAAAACTACAGCCAGGAGACGTTAGCTTAGCTCAACACAAAGCAGAAGGAAACAGTTAGCCTGGTTTCGTCCACAGCTTGTCAGTTTTACACTTCGGTTTTAAAACTAGTGAGATGGAATGTGGTGCTGGCAGGTGGACTTTGTTACCTTTGAACACAGCCATGCTAGCTGTTTTCCCCTCTCTCCAGTCTTTATGCTAAGTTAACTGTCTGCTAGCTGTTCAAAAACATGTAGTGTTTGAGCGCCATAATTTCATGTAGCGTTTTAAATCATCTGGCATTTCCCGCTGGCAGCTCTCAGTTCATGTCATGAGGTGATGAGTTGGGCTGCAACAATTTCACATTTCGGACTTTGTCCAAGTAAGTAGGGGAGTTTGTGAATAGCAGTGCGTCTGTTCCGATTTCAAAGTCATTGTACATTTTGGTTACACTTGGAAAACATTTAAGGAAGGTCTGCGATCTCTCTGTCTCCCTCTGCACAATGCTTTCTCATCCATTTGTTCCTAATAGTTGTGAGTGCCTAACATAATACCTGACTGTCTGCTGGCTGGCTGGCTGGCTGGCCGTACAGAAGGGGACAGCCCTCGCTTGAGTGGCTGGCTGATTTACAGGCGTTCTGGGTGGCTAGCTTGCCACAGACAAACCCTGAATCCCTACTGGGCTTGCTGGGTTAACTGCGGGGACCAGCTACTCATCTTCCTACAGTTCAGACTGACAAAGGCAGGTCTGTTCCTCTACGAGCCAGCAGGCAGAGACTGCCACTTCCCCAGACCGAGAGCGGCAGACAGGGAGAGAGTGGCAAAGTGAGGTGGATGAAGAAATGAATGTTTTGAGAGGAAAGGGAGAGGACTGAGAAGGATTATAAAAAGAAAAGGAGAGGTAGAGTGTAGAGAAAAAGGTCTGCAGGTCAGACACTGCCTATTAGCTGTATAGAGTCCAATATGGTTCTTATTTAATGACCTACAATCAATCAAAATGTTGCTTTCTAGTGCCCTTTTCAAAAAGTATTTGCCTTACAGCCCCTAAACAGTCACGACAGGAACAATCCACTATAAATGCTAACGCTATCAACAGTATGCTTGTTTCCCGCCTTAACAGTGGCTTTGGCATTTTACCGAAACTCGCCCGCAAAACAAGACATCTCTCCCTTCTTCATCTTTCCCTCCTTTCATCTTTCCCTGTGCTCTGTCCGTCGCTCCGGCACCTATAATGGCTCCGCACCTCTTTCCTCTTGGCCTCCAGCCTCATCCATCTGCCTCAGCAAATAAGCTGTCGTGTGAAAACCAGTCTGACTCATTTTCCAGATTTCTCCCCTGTTAAAATGCTGTCCTTTTCTTTCTATGTCTTACATTTCATTGCATTCTCTTTTGACAGCAGTTTTTGCAGACACAGTACGTATTAGCTTTTTCTACATAATTTGAAGTGAATAAACACTCTTTCACAAAATTAATAACTTGAGATGATCTTGTGGGACATCCAGGATTGTGAGAGCCATGAAAGAGGAAATTCTGTGCTGTAAACGCACCTAATAAATTAAATTAAATTGGCTAACACTTGTGGCAGTTATAAGCTACTTTCAGCCAAAAATTAAATGTATACTGCATGTTTTTATACTAATATGTATGACCGATAAAAACCATGCTGCTACACATAACTTGTCTTAGTACTTCTAAATATTCTTTGAAATTTCTAAATGGAATAGATGGTTAGCTTAAGGCAAAGACTGGAAGCAGGGGAAACAGCTAGCCTAGCTCTGTCCACAGCCTGTCGGTTTTACACTCCAGTCATTATAGGGCTAATAGCATGCTAATTAGTGATCTTAAGGTGCTGCTGGGAGGATTCTGCAACTGTAGACGCTAGATGCTAGCTGTGCCCCCCTGGAGTATTAATGCTGCTTAAGCTAACCTGCCGGTGCTAGCTACATATTTTGCATACAGATAGTGGTATCAATCTTCTCATCTAACTCTCCTCAATAAAGCGAATAAGCATATTTCCCAAAATGTAAAACTACTGCTTTAAGGGAGAGAGGAATATGGGCTGCCGGGTGAAACGTTTCTCCAAGCCTTGTTCTCATTTTTAGTTTCTGAAAGGTGACATTTGGATGATTTCAATCAGCAGCGCCACTCCTGTCCCCCTTCTATACTCCTCAGACTTCTCATCTATTGTGTCTCTGCTCACTGTTCAGTCTATAGTTTTCTTTAGTTTCTCATCCTCTGTCTTGCAGGCCTCCTTGATTACCTCAGACTCCAATCTATCGTAATGTTGATTTTACTTAAAACATTGTCATATTCTCATGCTGGGTTGTAACATATTCCCGTGCATTTCTGTTATGTCGTTTCTAATGAATGCAAGCCTCTAATGTCATAATAGGGACTTACAGCAAAGTCATCTCTAGTACTCAACGGGGACCTTACTGGACTTAATAGTATTTTTATCTTCTTTGGCATCACTATAATGGTCCTATAGGGATTTACACTGTGTCTGTGGTACTGAGTATAGTGTTTATGATTAGCTTCTGTTGGATTCTCATAAAGCCAATCAGTTATTTTAATCTCATGTGACAGGAAATTTCTCTAACATTCCTGAACTAGGCTATGGTTAATAGTTTGGGTGGGTTTTTTTTATATTCTTGCTATCTTCTTTCTGATATTTTTATATATTCATTGTTCTCACATGTACTGTAAGAATTAATACACCTTGTTTGTCATGAGGGATCATTTCCATCTCATTCCTCTATTCTTCATGATCATGATGCCAACAGCTGGCAGAGTGGGCCACATCTGGTGCGCAGCTGGCCACCATAGAAAGTCAAGCAGATGGAAGGGACCGAGAGGGGAGTAGGAGATTAGAGGAGAGGAGTAGTGCAAGGTAATGGTGTGATAAGGAAATCTATATGAGGTATATTAAAGGTTGATGAGTGCTTCGGAACTAAAAGAAGGGGTGAAAGGAGAAGTAGAATAGAAGGGAAGAAAAGACATGAATAAAACAAGGAGGGGTGAAAGAACAAACAAATGAAAGTTGGTGGCACCTACAATTCTGACCAAAATGTAAACACAAAGACAGCAGGACAGACAAATAGAAAGAAGAGTGAGAAAATACATTTGGATGACCACATGGAAGGAAAAGAGGCAGGAATCAGTGATGGAGGTGGAGAGAGAGAGATGAGGGGAGAACAGTCATGTGGAGTCAGATGCTCCTGATCAGCTGTGTTGCTGTCAGAGCCCCTCGCCATAGCAACCATGAGTCATAGCATCGGTTAAAAGAGAGGATGTTTTGTAAACCACATGTCTGGTTGGCACATTCGTCATGCTCTCTACGTATTACTAGCATATTGCTGGAAAACTGGTGGATTTATTACAGAGATTTATTACAGAGATTACACTAAACCTTACAAGAGGAATCTGTCTGAGTATGTGAACCAAAAAACAAATGCTTCTTAGTTTTTTCCTGGTTTTAGTGATGAATGATGATTGAGCAGGTGAGTCAATTGTCCAACCAAACTACTAGTACACTACCTAAATTTCTTAGGACAAAGTGAAGCCATGGCTGATGTCGGGCTATTCCAGTAGTTTTATTTGGTCAGTGTGCTACCGTTAATCGATTTGCCTTTTTTTTTGAAGACATCACTTCCAAACGGAATTTCTCCATTTTTTCCTTCATCTTGGCTCTCCATCACAAAAGGCACATAATTAATGATCAGATGGCCACAGGTTGACAAGCAACAACTGATTGACGGTGAGGAACTTTAAGCGAAAACAAATGAAGGTCTATGACTTGCTGTAGAAACCGATGACAACTAAAAAGTGCTGAAAGGAGTGACATCAAGTTGCTTCCAGCTGATCTAAAAATGACAACAAAGACATTGCATTTACAGAAATGTGACAACACACTTGAGCAATGACAAAGTGAGAGCCATAATGTTCTAATACTATTTATTACTCAATAATAGCTAAATAGTATCAAAAGGTGTCACTTTATCCTTCCACCAAGATTTATAGTTCTTGAACAGCTACGACAGTAGAAAATGGGTGTTGGGTGGTTAAACTAACATGTGCTTAAGATATCAATTCATTGTTATAAGTTCATACTTGTTATAAGCAATAAACTAATATCTCCTAAAGATTATATATAATCTTGGGTGATCAGACAAACTCTAATAAACTCTGCTAAGTATAGCATTTCATTAGAAAGCCATACAGAGTAATGTGAGCACCACCATCAACCCCCCTATGTCATTCCTACACCCCCTGTGTATAGTTTTCAAACAGTCTTGATCTACACTCATGGTCCTCCACCTTTATTTTGTCAGGACTTGTCATGTTTTTTTCACTCGCACACCAGTGGACCACTAGTCGACATTTACTTGCGCAGTACATGACAGACACGTACACTATACATGTACAACATAACCAAAGCGCAGACATGTAACCATTTAAGTTGTGGCTGCTTTCCCACATAAACTTAAACTTGCGCCCTCTCTCTGTCACATACATACCAACACACGTATAGAGCTTGATTTCCTTAGACGGGTGACAAATTAAAGGGAAAACCTGAAAAATGAGTGGAGAAAAAGGAAGACAATGCCTCATCCATAGGGCATGAGGGGTCACTGAATGGTTTGATGAGTATGGAAATGATGTGAATCATATGCTGTGGCCTTCACAGTCACAAGATCTCAGTCCAATTAAACATCTATGGGAGATTTTGGGGCTGACGTCTTAGACAGCGCCCTCAACCACCATCATAAAAACAGCAAGTGAAGGGAATATCTTTTGGACGAATGGTGTCCATCCCTCCAGTAGAGTTCAGAGACTTGGAGGATCAATGCCAAGGGGCACTGTTCTGGCAGTTTGTGCTGGCCCAACTACTTACTAAAACTTTATGTTGGTTTTTCCTTTAATTTGTCACCCAACTGTATATGGGTCCTCTATCATCAGAAGACTGATATCAGCTGTCCTCCATCCTTCAGCTTGTCTCTTGGTCTCTGGCTGCTTCAGCCCGGCCTGTGGAGCAATACAACACACACCCCACAGATGCACGCCAACAACCGTAAAAAAAAAGCTTTAAGGGTCACCCTGCTCCTCTGTCGCACCCCCACCTCACTCACTGCCACCTCTCTCCCCCACTCCACTCTTCACATAACACAGTGAATAGGCCCCTCTGTGCTCTGGAAGATTTAACTTGGGCTCTGTCTATTGCTAACAATCTCTCTCCCCAAGCGTCACTCTGAAATAGTGCGTCATAACAAAGGGTGTTTTTTCTATGCTTTAAAACCATAGCTGAGCTGCATACACACTGTACAGGATTTGAATTAAAACGGAAGAGGGCGGGGAGAAAGCCATTGTACGTAGGCTGTAGGTACTGTAAATAACACAAGATTAGAATCTAACAATACCAGGGGTTTCTCATATGCATTACAGTGCCTAAAGACCATCTGGGCTCATTTACCTCCCCATATAGATCAAATGGAGAATCCTGATTATGCAATCATGATTTTTTTAATCCAGGGACATTTTGAAGAATGTATACTGTTTTGCAGTTATATGCTGACATACTTTCAAACAGCTAAATGCATCTAACTTGGCCAAGAGTGGCTACAATCTTCTATCAGACAGGATATTGGGCAAATCGCCTTATTCAAGGACACTTTAATAAAGGTTGTGATGGGTGGGGAGGACCTTATTAATTTCGCTACCTAAATACTCCTGGCTGATGGGAGATTCATACTGACAATGTTCATAATCGTCACACGTCTTTGATAAAGCAGTTCGACATTTTGGGAAATTCGCTTATTCGCTTTCTTCCCAAGAGTTAGACGAGACGATCGAGCTAACTGTCTCCTTACTGCAGCGTCATACAGCATTTAACGGACAGACATTTGGTAAATTTGTTTTTCTGCCATAACTCTCATGCTGGGACTGTGTTAAGCCTCCTCGGTAGGCAGTCAAAACTTTTTGTAGAAATTGTGCAAAGGCGGCACACAACTGTACTGCACGGAGGTATGGGGTTAAGAGCATTCTGTATTGTACATTCACAGTAGGTGCTGAGTCTAATTTGGGGCAAACCACGTGAAAACAATTGACAAGCACAAAGCAAAGCAGTTGCTAAAAGCTTGTGAAAGGATGCAGATCAAATCAGACCCTGAGGGAGGGATGTGGTGTTTCAGAGGCTTGCTTTTCTAGCTCTTTGGGTTTTTTAGATGCACGTCCTTCATCAAGCTGATGCATCTGAGCTTTAACAGCTAAATAAGCTGAAATAGGTCATCACCAAAAAAAATATTAAGGCACCAACAAGACAAATAATGAAGCCCTCCCAACTCAAAGTGACAGTTATTAGTTGTGATGAGCACTCCACTCAGATTTGTGCCTGCTGAGAGACCGATTTCCACTTTCCTTGTTATCTGCAGAGAAAAAAATCCACTGAACCAAAGAAATATACTGCTGATCACAAGGGAAACAGGCGTACATACAGACACACATACTTACACACACAAGCCTGTGAGCGTCCCTCTGCAAACACGCATGGACAAACACATAGAGTAAAACACAAATAATTTCCTTCACACGAGTGTCCACTAGACAGGAATTCAAATCTATTGCTCCAATCATTTATCAATCCACATAAACATAACGCACACCAATAAGAGCACATGAAATGCACACAAACAGACGCATAGATGAAACAACAGACCTATGTCTTTGCATTGTGAGCATACCATTAGTGTGTGCACTAATGGAACTATGGGGGGGGGTTGCATTTAACTAGCCTGCAGAAATCAGATAACTCCACTCAGCACATACTGAAGGCACTTAGGCTTCAGACAGCAAAGATGGAAGTGTGTATCTGCGTGTATGAGCGAGAAAGTGAGAGTGGAGGATGACATGGATGTAAATGTTAGAAGACAAGTACCTCTTCTGTGTCAGAAGTCCTTTTTAAAACCGACATCATCACATCCAGTGAGGAGAGGAGTTTTTGCCACAGCAACCCTGGCGGTTTCCCTGGTGGCTACTTTTCCACTTTTCAATCTCCCTTGTGTTCAGTCCATCTCTCTCTCATTTTCTTTTACATTATCACCTGCTCTTTCTGTCCTGCTGCAGCCTCAATCTCTCTCTGTGCCTCTCCTAATATCTGTCATATTGTCTTTCTCTCTCCTCCTCAGCATCCTGTTGTGAATCTAAAGTACTTCCTCTTTCCTCCATTCATCTCTCTGCATCCTTCCTCTCTTAACCGTCTTTATATTACTTCAAATGTCCTTATCCTATTTTGTTTCTTTAATCCCACCACCAGAATTTGAATTCTGTAATCAATTTAAGGGTTTTAGTTGAAACGTTTGGTTTCATTCATTAACACCCACACACAAATTATAAATTTACTTTACATGCAAGCACAGTATCAATTATCAGTCACTGTGCAACACTGCAGTGAAGTCAGAAAATATACCTCAGTGCAGTTGTATAGATATTTTATAGTCTAAATCTTAACATTTTATTCTTGTAATTTCTCGGTGAAGGCTCAACACCACAATTTTTCAAGAAGCAGCTAATTTGAAAATATTAGAAATCCAGAATCTAATCATAAACCAATAAAGAACTTCCTGTAAACAGGACCGGCCCCTGATCTGCAGTCTAATAAAGTGTCCAGAGGCTGGTGTGACTGGCTCTGAGGAAGCACAGTGTGACTGCTGGCAGTAGCAGGGCCGGGGCCGGGGCTGGAAGTGGAGCTACTTGTTTAGCAGACCCACCCTGACCAGCACAAAGGGGGGCAACGCCCTCCTCCGCCACCAGCCAAACCAGACAGCACCCTGATTGGCCAGCTGGATGACCTTTGATCCTCGTTGTATTGTGGTCTCAGCTGGGCCAGCCCTCCCCCTCGTATGAGTGTGTGTGTGTGTGTGTGTGTGTGTGTGTGTGTGTGTGTGTGTGTGTGTGTACAACAAAAGACAGCCAAGTCCTAATGCAGCAGTCAGAGCTGTGGAAGAGGGGAAATGGTCTACAGGGTAATGGAGAGCCTGTGTGTGTATGGTTTATGTGTGTGTAGTGCTGTGTGGATGGGGGTGTAATTATGTTCTCGTTGTGATGACTGAGTTGCAGCGGTGATTAGCTACATCAAAGCCAATTTACATCCAGCAACCCCTTGGTTTGGACTTCAAATACTAGCACCTCTATCTCTCCTCTTACCCATCCTCTTGCCCAAGCTCCAGACCAAATCTATCCTTCCTCTAGCCCAATTTCTGGACCAAATTTAGCCTTCCTCAGACACAGCCCTAGACCAAACCTAGACTTTCACAATCCCTAGCTGTAGACCAAACCCAGCCTTCCTCTTATCCCATCTCCATACCAAACCTAACCTTTCTCTAGCCCTTCTTGTCCAGGTTTTGGACCAAACCTAGCGCCCTTTAGCCACAGCGACAGACCATACCCAGCCCTTCTCTAACCCTAGCTTTGGAGCAAACATAGCAACCCTCTACTCCAACTGCAGAACAAACCTTGCCTTGATGTAGCTCATGCTCCAAACCAAACTTCTCATCCTCTAGCCCAATCTCTGCCCCAATTCAGAGCTCCACTAAACCCACCCCGGGCCAAACCTAGCTCTCCACCCTGGCCCGGGAGCTGTCCACGAAGGTGGTCTAGGGCTTGCTGACTGACACACCCTGAGCCCTGCACCTACTCTTTTAATACACCCCATGTGACTCTCTCTCTCTCTCTCTCTCTCTCAGGCAAGGGGAGAGGGTGGACCACCCCCTAACAGCATGACTGGCTGTCTGAGGAATGCCATGTCATGGAACAGATGGAGCTCCACAGACAATAGAGCTGAATGCATTTACTAGGTCTATATACGAAGGCATGTGCCAAGTGTGCGTGTGTGCATGTGTGTGTGTGTGTGTGTGTGTGTGTGTGTGTGTGTGTGTGTGTGTGAATGCAGTGTGAGTTCAGTCTCTCAGTCGTTTGAATGCCATACTTTGGCACTTTTGCTCTCATGTTCTATGAATCTCCCATTCATCTCAGGGAACAAGGAGAGATCACAGTGAGCTGCAGCACTTTTTGCACTGAAAATGATGTCACCATACCCAAAAGACATAATTAACCACACAGCTTGATGCAATGGGGCGAGACAGAGAGAATCACGGGGACAGGTAGAATTACTGTACGGGCTCGCATACTGAAACTCGGGGCACTTGTTTTAGTGGCCACGCTGTCCCGGAGAAAACACCTCAAAAGACCACAACTAAAGCAAATCTTTGAGCCAACAATTACCCAGTAATCAACGTGACTCTTTACAGCTCAATCGATACCATAAGATCTCATTCCCACATTAATAATGACGCAATAAACATCGATTATAGGTGTCATTTGAGGGTAATATGAGCTATATTTCAATAGTAGAGCCATAAAGTTACAGGTTTTTTTTAATTCAATAGGGCATCATTGGAATATTCTTATAGGATAATATCCATATCGACGCGATCCGTGTGCCTGTAGTTTTCTGTCAGAGTCCTGCTCGGACATTGTTTCCGCTTCGTTTTGGATTAGGGATGCAACCCGCTATCATAAAGGACGGAGCTTCCACATCTCATTCATTTCACACACAAGGGCCCACTGGCGATCCGCAAGCGCAGCAGTCGTATCCGAAAAAAAACTACCCTGACACTCACAAGTCGAGAATTGAATGCGGTTTGGAGTGGATCGCTCACTTCTTGGTTATGGGTTCGTTCGTTATGAAGACATAACCGGCTCCCCACACAACCCTGGAAGTGACAGTAAATGGGGGATGCCAGAGCGGACCGAGAATCCAGTGAACTCACCCAAGAGAACGACGGATGATCGGTTCCCCGCTCCTCCGCGGTGTAAATCCAGGACCCCGGGCAGGACTACGGTGTGCACAAGAGCAGTCTGTGACGGGTGATTTCACGAAATCTTCTTCATCCGCGCCGCGAGAGAGACGTGCTGAGGCGACGTAGAGCCGCAAATCAACCTGGTCGGTCGGTCGGTGCGAGCACACACACACACACACACGCGCGCGCGCACACACACACACGCGCACGCACACATACACAAACAAATAAAAAGGTTTACGGCAGCGGGTCAGTCTCACTCGTGCAATCAAACCAAAAAAAAAAAAAAAAAAAAAAGAGGCACCGACACGGGGTTTCGAGGGAGATCTCGCTGAAAATTGTTGTATCTGTAGTAATCTCGGATGCTTTGGTTGTTGACTGTGCACTTACTGGGCTGCTTCCCTCGGCTCCACCCGCTAACCCAGCCTTTCCAGTGCACCCATTGGCACAGACGGCCGGACATGCAAATCCACTCTTCCCATTGATGTTTTCCAGAAAAGAAAAGAAAAAAAAAAACAAAAACCGCTCTGTTTCAGGCACTCCACTGCGCCACCGTGCGGTTTCGGACCTGCAGTGGTAATTTGTTTTACTCCAGTCATCCCTGAAGGACAACCCCCCCCCTGAACAGCACCAGGGAGCCCTTGGGAGCAGGTGTCTTCTGGTCAGATGCTTTGCAGGTTGTCTATGTGGACATGATCTCAGGTTTACCGTGAGCAGGGAATCTTTTACACTGTTTGGATGCACTGTATTTGTGAATGCAATCTTTATGGTTTAAGCTTGAGTCAGGGTCCAGCCTTGGCATCACTTTGCAGTGATGGATAGATACAGTGAATCTGGTGGGAAAACCATCCCTGCTAAACAGAGCAGTAGCCAGGATTTGAAAAATACCGACTCCACTTCACTGTAAAATTAGTGTAAAAGTCTTGCATTGAAAATGTCACTTACATAAAAGTACTTAGAAGTAAGTATTAGCAGCAAAATGTACTTGCTGGCCTCTGTACGAGTTGTACTATTTTATGTTCTTCAATTATTATTACTGATTCATTAATGTTCAAGCAGCATTTTACTATTGTAGCTGGTCTAGGTGGAGCTAAATTTAACTATTCTATATGCTGTTGGGTATAACAGCGCACACATCATATTTTATAAGCCCATCATACAGTATGTTCTGTATGTAAAATCTTCATCAGTAAAGTAGGTAGTAACCATAGCTGTTAGAATTATATAGTGAAGTAAAAAATATAATATTTCCCTCTGAACTGTAGTGGGCTAAATGTATAAAGTAGCATGAAATGGAGATACTCAAGTAAGTACAGTAGGACTTGAGTAAAGTTACATTCCACCACCTCTGCTGAGAGGAGTAAAGTTCTGAATCCATTATGTATTTATTTTTTTTGTTGACCCTAGACTAGTAAATAAAGTCACCCTTAAAAAAATTCTGGAATCAGCCAATTAAATATTCATAAAGTGGCACTTTTTCATTGTAGATTTCCGGGAAAAAATTCCCAGGTGAACTACAGAGGCCGTGACCTCAGTGTCCTCCACAGTAGGTACGGCCCTAATGATAAAGTGATGCCATAGGAGCTTAGGAAGTAATAAAATAAAAATGAAAAATACCTTCTAACGAATTAAGGTCACCGTAACCGGCAAGAATCCCCAGGAAATCCCAGCGGTCATGAAACCTGAAAGACAAGAAACAGTAAACAGTGAAGATTCAGCCAATTCAACCTATATAATGTACTGCAAATGGCAAAAGTCTACAGGGCAGAGAGGCTGCCGGATGTCCCTCAGTGTTCACATTACGGTCCTCAGTTGAATTTAACTGTAACATAACACTGTTGTTCATTCAGCAACACAGTGACAGCAATGATGAAAACCTAGTTGATGTCATATGCTGATTGTCCTGAGACTCTTCTTTGCACAGACAAAATGTAGACACATTCACTCAGAATGTGTCTCCTGACATGCACCAAGTGTTTAACTTCATAAATGAATTGGTCCTGGTAGAAATCATCCCTCAACAGTCCAGTGCAGGCCCTAATGAAAAGTCTGAGACTGGGTCCAAAAAGAGCCAATCCTCCTCCAATAAACTGAAGCCAGCTGCTTCTTACATGCAGAGAAACGCTCCAAGTTTCCGTTGCGTAAAACTACAAGAGAAGAATGTGCGTTTCCTTCTCTCAACATGTGCTGCGGTCATTAACTGTGGCAAATTCCCACTCAGAAAAAGAAAATCTGATTTTGATGTAGTGTATCAAAAATCAACCTCACTCAACGGAGGGACACTAACTGCAAGTACTGATGGAGATACAGTAAATGGCTGCACCTTTCTCCATCAGATTTTTACGACACCAGTGAAAGCCTCGCATCTCAGCTTCTCTACTGTGAACAACACGTTTTTGCACACAGGGCTGTTGTTCTGTAATGGCTTGATTGAAGACAAAATAAGACAGGACTTCCTTGAAACAAGAATAGCTCCTGAAAAAAAATAGACCCATTAATGACACCATTAGCTCGAGTCTTTCATTTGAGCCAAAACTATTGTACCATGACACTTATTGGTCAATTGGTCAATACAAGAACAGTGTAGGAGGAGCATAAGGTCAAACATGACCTCCAGTCAGTGACATCTCACAAGGAGGTCTGACACTGAAATGCAAAGATCAATACAAAGTGGAAGAAATCCAAGGCTTGTAGCCTCTTCTTGACACTTGCCAGTAAAGCTAAATTTCTGATGCACTTCTGATGATACTTTTTCATATTTTATTTAGTAAAGAAAAAAGGAAAAAAAAAAAACACAGCACACCACCTTGTATGTTACAGTACACATCTCTGTCACAAAGAAGTGTTAAAACATAAAAAAGGACTGACAGTATATCACATCGTAGAGTTTTATGTCAAATATGCCTAATAAAGCAAGGCCATTACTCCGTGGGGTTCCATTAGACTAATTTTACTAATTCCTCTGATAATCTGCTCATCTAGTCTGCAGTTAGCTTTATTTGCCAAATCATCAGGCAGCACACAAAGTCCTTCTAACAAAAGAGAGCACTTGGCAGCATCAGCTAGGCAATGCAGGGCTCATTATCTGCCCTTAAAAGACAGAAGATACCCATTCTCTTGGAAATATGGTGGACCTCGCTGCCAAAGTGAGGAGGAGTCAGAATGAACTCATTTTATCTGTGGGAGCACAAAGGAAATATACATCTTGCTTTTGAAAAGCTAAAGCACAAAAAGCTGTCTTAAATATACAGCAGCATTGTATTGTGTGTTTGCTGTGACAGAGAGATGTAACCAGTATAATCAAACACACACATCTACACTCAAAATGAGTTATATATTCTTCTCTTCAATTAACGTACAGATTTAATCAGTAATAAAGCCATTTGGACTTCAGCCTATATTTGTTATGACCGATGAATCACCATCATTTTCATAGTATTTAAATTCCATGTCATAGTCAAACAGGCATAGAAAGTCAAACAAACTCATTATTCCTCATTAGAGCACACTGGCATAGTCAGTTACATATTGACATGGTATAGAGTCTTGGGTACGTCTGATCCAGTGTCTCCACCTGTGGATTCAAGACTCCATCCTTCTGTCCCTTTACTTAGAGGCCCACTATGAAAAAGTTCTGGGCATATTAAGGCAGTAACCTTGTCCCTGAGCATCTTATGCACTGGCCTGTGCCGCCTGCTCCGCCTGCCTCCTCTGGTTGTAGGTGTTGTACACATCCAGGAACATTTCCTTGCAGGATATGTGTGCCTTCAGTTTGGAGCAGATGAGGAAGGAGCCGGCCATCTTGCGGTGGAGGGAGTACGTCTCCTCAGGTGGAGGGGTGAGGCGGTGGCGCAGCATTACGGGGATGAGGCTCTGGATGCGCTGGGTGGTGCTCTGGGTGCCAAAGTCAAAGGGCTCCGCGGACGCAAAGGCTTCGCCAAGGATCATCACCGCCTCTACGTGGGCATCCTCGAAGGCCTGATGGGGAGCAGGGAGATGTGTTACAATTAAAATGACTATCTGTGTTCATAATTATCAGCTGCACTATGTTTCAATATAGAGGCTAATAGAGTACCCTGTATGCTTACACACAAACAGACTGAAGACATGTTTACTAGAAATGTCGTGACCTGAAGTGTATATATATGTATATCTTATGTAGCCATTCTGTATATACAATCCATCGTACATATACACACATATTCATTTCTCCAATTTAACTTGAATTAACTGTGTTGTTTTTTTTTCAACAAGTGGTTCCAACCCTTTTTTCTAGGTATTTTCCTTGATTCATAGTCACACTGTATATGATACTAGGATAAGGATTTAATATACAAAAAACACTGAGACCGCACTAGATGACACAGTACAGCACATAGTACACAGTTTGGCCAACACTAAACAACACAAATGTTGAGCCATCTTTATATGTGGTGAACAAGGCTGAAAAAATGACCTTTTTTAGCAAAGACACAAATAAATGAGAGATAAGAGAACGAGGAGGATCATGCACCCTAAGTGTAGGTAACGGCATCAAGCACAGGGGGTAAAACTGAGGTACGGAGAGGCACTAATGAAGAAGATAAGACAGAGGAGACAGAGCAGGATAAACCATTTCAAAAATAAATTAGCACAGCAGCAGAGACTAAAATACTTTACCTTGGCTTCAAAGCCTGTCAGGAACTTCAGGTCCTTCGATTTGGAAAGAACAGTTGCTCGATCACCCACAGAAGCTGCGTGCACCACCTGAACACGCAACACGCAACACACACACACAGACAAAACGATTGTATGGATAGACTCTTGTGCTTAACTATTCACATAAATCTTGTTGCATAAATCATGTTTTGTGGTTGACTGGTGGGTGTCTCATAATTTTAGATTCATCATTACCTGTATGTAGTCATTTGTGAATGACTCTGGGTAACTTCTGCACGCCCCAAAGTCCAAAAGAACAACCTGAAGGCAAGATGAGAGCATGGTGTGTTATGTCCCTGCTGCATATGATGATTTTGTTTGGTACAATTAAATATTTGGTCAACATGGCATCCTCTTTCTGTGTTAGACAATTCATTTATGACTTCTACACCGGACCCCCTCACCTTGTCGGTGTCTGAGTTGTAGAAGAAGTTGGCCCAGTTTGGATCTGTCTGCATGAACCTGAACTCAAACAGCTCCCTGAGACACAACTGGAGGATGTTGAAACAGATCTGGAGAAGCGAGGGGAGTTTTGTGTTTACTGCCATGCTGTTATTATCAGTGTGATATTTTCATGAAATAGCTGTTATTAAAGTCTGATGCATGAAACCAATTTCATATTTCATTGCTACAGCCCTTGTGAAAATGTCATCCCCTTTCCTTCAATATGCATGAATTGATAGACTGAAGCACTTTAATGACCTAAAAGTAGTTATTCCTCCATGGTTTCCAGATGTGATATAGCTTAGGTGAAGAGACACACACAACTGAACATCAACCCTTCATATTCCAGTAAAGTTAACCATTACAAAAATCCTCTCTAATACTCCAAATGGCCAGAGAACCCACCAAATTACATGATTCCATGTGCCTGTTGAGTCACCACATACCTTGTTCCTGGTCTCCTGGTCCAAGTCTACGCAGCGGTCCAGTGGGACTCCCTGTACCAGCTCCATGGCCAGAACCCTCTTACCTGACAGCTCATCGATAACCTCAGGGACTTGGAAGAACTCATCTCCCTCCAGTAGGGACCTGGAGGTCAGACGCAAATGGTTTGGGAAAAAATAAATACATTTTAAAAATACATAATAAAGTCAACCCATCTGTGATGAATGGTTTGTACATTTGTGAGTATATAGAGAATGTGTAAATTCAGTAAAATATGTACATAAACATAGCTAACAGCGATAAAATATTGGGACTTAACATACTATTGTCGTCTGTTTAAGAGTAAATATAGCACCTAGAAATTCAAAGCCTCAGACTCTGAAAATATTTTTTTCCCATAATAATCCTCATAATTTTGATAAATAACCTGCCCTCAACTTGTAAATATGACAACAATAATAACACTTACTATTAACACAGATTGTAGTAGGAAGAGTAGTAGCGATGTACTTGAATTAGAAAAACTTTAAAAGTACAAAGCTTCTACCATTAACCAACCTAAACACACATAAATACAACAAAGTAGCAGACAGGAATTTCAATCTGAATAAATCAAGAATTAAAAAAAATAAATAAACATTTGAGGTACCAGGACTCAGAAAAGAGCTACTTTACTGTATATGTGCAACATATGCAGTTTGTAGCAGTAGCAACCATTCAGTGAAACCTCTACCTAATTATAGAGGACCCATCCTGAAACTTAAAAGCATGTGTGGTTTCTACTCCTTGCAGTTAAATGGGCTTCAGCGGAGGAGGCTTTATGGTTCAACACATCACATAAACCTACCTGAACTTCTTGGCACACTCTGCCTCCCTCTTGTAGTCGCACTCCCATGCCAGCTCCCTCTGAAGAACCTCTAAGCTGCTGTCTGCAAACAGACCTGTGGAAAAATAAATTGTGCAAAACTCAGGAACAAAAAACCACAGAAAACAAACAGACTCTGTCGACTTCAAACATAAAAACATGGTTTCTGCAAATGAGCAAAGCATGAAAACAATTCTCATGATATATGTGGGCCTGTAAAGGGAATAGAATAAAATGAACATAGGCCTATTTATAGTATAACATTAAATAATGGATTTAGCACTGAAACACACAGTTAGCAATGTATTATACCCATCTTCTTAAAAAATTATCCAAAAAAATAAGCTAACTGCAGTTTGACTTTCTAAGATGTATAGACTGTCTATATATTTAAGATAACCAGTCTGCTGCACCCTTAACTTATTCCACCTTAGGACTTGGAGATGTTCTCTACATCTACTAGAAGTTACTACGACAGTTATATTGACTGTCTATGAATATTTTTTTAAAGCTTTTAATCACTGATGACTGATGTTGTGTATATACAGCGGACAAAGGTTATCTCTGCTTGTGATTTGTCATCATCATTAGCATCGCGATTTAATTTGTGCAATTTACGAGGAGGTGTACATCAATGAATACCAAATAAAACTTTATAATCATTAGTTACAATAAACAGTTCAATGTTTTTGACTCAAGTGTGTAAGATTGGGCAAAACAAGGAAACAAGTAACATATCTCCCATGAATGATGCAGACATGCTCATTCACTCAGTAACAATTGTGTCACCTAGTTTTGACCTGCAACTATAGCACCACCCAATGGTCTAAGCTGTAGTAGTGAAATTGCTCGAATGTAAGAGAACAGAACAATAACAAATCAATGGGAGAAAAATCAGCAGTCACTTCCCACAATAATGGGGGGGAGTCAAACAAGGTTAACAGCAATAGCTTGAAACTTCCAAGATATTTTCAATAAAAAAGAGCTGATTCTGGATTTCTTTTCCTAATTTGGCCGAGTTTGAATTAGATTAATTTAATTTTGTGGCACGAAGTAATAAATGCATTCTTCAACCTCCAACAAAATATGCCTTTGACTTCAAAAAATGGAGGAGTTTTTAATAAATACTGACACGCATGTAATTGTTACCTTCTGGCAGGACCACGCTCATTTTTAGTACAGACATCAGGTTGTTTATGTCACTGTGGATACTCTCCGCCACTCCGGGATACTAGGAGGAACATGAGAAAGGCCAAATTAAAAGGTCAAATCAGTGCAGATGGAAAAAGACAGATCCTGTGAGCGAGATAGAAATAGAGTTTGTATGAGTATCCTCCTACCTGGATCTTCATGGCTATTTCTCTGCCGTCTTTTAACACCCCAAGATGCACCTGGCCAATGGAAGCTGCAGCAAATGGTTTGTCTTCAAAGGATGATAGTTTCTCTCGCCAGCCTGACCCCAGCTCCTCCTCTAAAACTTTCTACACACACACACACACACACACACACACACACACACACACACACACACACACACACACACACACACACACACACACACACACACACACACACACACACACACACACACACACCTCATTTGGTGATATGATACATAAATAACTACATCACAAGAAAGATCTACAAAATCATCACCCCTGCTTACATTCATCTGCCACGCGGGCATGAAGTCTGCGCTTTGCCGGACCCTCTCAAAGATCTTCTGCAGCTGGGGGTTGATGAAGGTGTTGTCTGAAGAGAAGACAAATACAGAAGTTGTCAGAAAAACATTTCCACTACGTAGAAATCCTCTGACTTTGAAGACATCAGAACAGATTTTGGAGTGATGCAGTCACTACAGTGCGTACCTTGAATGCTGAGCATCTGTCCTATCTTAAGTGCAGCACCCCGAACCTTACACAGCGTGCTGACTATTCTCTCAGCATTGGCCTCTGACAAGAGAGGAGAGTCTAGCAGAGCACTCATGTCTACAAAAATGACAGCACACACAGATAGAGAAGGATTATTTACAAGGAAAAAACTTATTACAATAGCAATTACAACAGCATAAACAAGAGTAATTTGTCTTAGCAATTATCTTCAAATTGTAAATAACTAAGATGGAACCTTAAACTGGGCCGATTGTAGACAGCAGAGTTAAAAAACTTGGGCAGTGGTGCATCATTAAACACTGTTCATTTAACAAATCTTCAGGCTTCTGTTTAAATTCTTGTTAACAGTGCCTGGCAGGTGCTGAAACATTAGAAACTTCTGCAGGGCCCAGCAGCTGTCCATCTGTCTGCTGGATCTGCCAAACGTGCGCCAGACCAAAAGCTATTTTACAGGATGGGAGAAGAGAGCAGCAGAGGATGGGAGAGGAAAAGCAAGAACAGAATATTTTTTTACCTCCTTTCTGTTTGCCTCCCAGTGACTGTTTTGCAATTTCTGCAATTGCACCGATTCCCAGTCCTACTGCCAGTCCTGCAGCAGAGAGACAGAGACACAGGTAATTTTAGGGCCACTAAACAGAGGCTTGAAGGAGGCACTGATCTGACACAGCTGCCACCGCTGCCGCTTGTTGAAGAGAGAAATCACATTTGAAGTCTGGTATCTTTTGCTAAATGTTTAAGGGTTTTTAACTTCTGGCACTTAATACATACATACATACTTCTAGTTAAAAAAGCTTCTCATTGCTGCTGAGAAAATGCAACAGCTTTCCCTTTTCACTGGAAACATGGACTATATACCATTTTTAGAGCAACTTTGAACAACCCAGCGTATACAACAAAGCTGTTCATTCATTTGTTACACTTAACAGCGGTTGTGAGTCATGTCATTCACCTCATATTATGATATTTTTGTGTTGTGCGTGTTGGCAGTGCAGGTATAATAAGGATAAAACTAGGTCTTGTAGAGTTGTCCCTAGATGCCAAGGGGATCAGTGGAATTATGGTGTTACAGCTACACTGAAATGCAACAGTTATTCTCTGTATTTACAGCAGATGGTAAGCTTGTCTATTTCACAAGCTCAACATTTTATTGTAAAGGGTGGTTTTTTTCCTGCCGTACTTGGAGCCACATGACAACCTGAGGAGGAATGAATAGGATTCACTCTTGGACTCTGGTGGACGCATCGTCAAAAGTGATATGTACTCAGCTAAAATGAAAAACTGAAGAAAGATTACACTGTTCTTACCGCCAAAATTAACCAGCCTGCTGATTCTAGTGGCAGGCACCTTCCTCTCTCTGGCACGGTCACTCAGCTGAAAGAAGACACAACAGATAATAAAAAACAATTAATACATTAACTTGAAATCATTTGTAAAGCTGTTTTTGATCATTGTTGATTGTTGATTGTTGGCCCGTTTGTGGTTTATGCAGCAATGTGCACCACTAACATGAAAAGCACGTAACTACTTTTTAACGTGTGTACAAGACAAAAATAAAAAAAATCTATCACCCCATGAAGAGAAAGATGCCCGTTATTATTCGACCTTAAAAAATTATTTTAAAACGGAATCTATTACTTTTAGTCAATGCACTGATTTTAACCTGGCATGAGAAGAGCCCATTTTGGTGTATTTTAAACATGTGAGTATGACTGTGTGACAACTAATCAATTAAACACTGGAAAAAAAGAGCTATTTCTCTCGTTTTTTTCTGTGGAAAAACTCTTCCATTCAGAGCTTCATATTCTAATCCATTTTGAAGTACATTGCTTCTATGTACACATAAACCAATCAGCTGATTCTCTTTTTGTACTATCAGTCACATGACAATATACACCAATTAGACATCAGTGTCTGTTTGAGATTAAATTATCTGTAACAATGTTTCTAAGAATAAAACCAATACTGTAAAAAGCCACAGTGTGCTTCATGGGTATAAGAGAGAGTCTACATATTCTGCAATAACACATTGTTTACTGTTTTTATTTTTATTTTTTTATTTATATCACAGTTAGCCTAGAGATCGAGCCCTTCTACCAACCTTCTGTTTGACAGGTTTGACTAGGGCCTGCTTGGCCTCTCTGGCCTTCTTGATGTCCTCTGGTGTGAGTCTGGCTACCACAGTGTCGTGCACAGACCTGGTCTGGCAGTAATACTGCTGGAGGCCGGAAGTGGTGTAGAGGAAGCGAGTACTCTGGCCTGGCCAGCCTGCCCCTCCTGCCGCTGCCCCTGGTGGACGATATACTCCTATGGTACAGAGAGGAAAGGGTAACTTTCTATTAAATACGTGACCTTCACATGAGTGACTTTTTAAAAGTCTAACCATTATGGTCTGGGTGACTGAATACCTAACAAAAACGTGAGACTTGAGCTTTTTGTATACTCCCCTAAGTTACAACACAATTCTACAGTTTTCAAGCACATGAACATTCATTCAAATTTCACCACATTCTGAAAACAAACTTAACAGTAACTGCAACCCTGGAAAAGGACCAATGACATTGTATTATTCTTACACAAAAGTATCTTTTAGTGCCATTTACTTGCTGTATGACACCTCCTCTAGATGCTCACAGGTTGAATTTGACAATACCTGTTGGCATATCTGCTGCAGCTTGAGCTTCTGTCTGGCTTTGTTCCATTGCATCAGAGGGGAACTCTGACCCAACGGCCCATTTGGCTGCTTCATCGGGGTCCATATTCTCCCAGCTCTCCACATCCGGAAACACATCCTCCTTTATTGACTGCTGCTGTAAAAACACAGCGGATTTGGAGAAGTAACTTAGACAAATAATTACTATACGTGCATCTAACTTTGGCTGTTATTTTTATTATCAATTAACCTCTCAATTAGTCTTTTAAATGTTTAATTAATCATTTTGTGTGCAGATAATGTTAAATGCCCATCAGAAGTCACCAGAGCCCAAAGTGGTGGATTGAAGATGTATTCAAAAACCTCACCGCATTACTGTCTCCCATAAAGGTGTCCACTAGTCCTTCCACCACACCCTGAGCACCTTTGACTCCAGCTCCCAGGGAGGAGTTGCAGGCCATTAATCGGAGCTGCTCTCCCTGGGTGGTGACAAGGGCAGACCCCACTTTACCTGCGCCTCGCAGCACCTGCAGGACTTCTGAGAGCATCACTTCATACAGAGAGGTGGAGAGAGAGGAGGGAGTCAAGTTACATGGTGTGAGACAGTAAGAGCTAGAATAGAGGAAAATGTCATTTGTACACAAAGTACCAGACACACCCACCACACAACCCAAATAAAACAATGTTTGCAAGATAATATATATATAAGATATTTGTGACGTGACAGATCAATGTTAGGATTTCCTGGGGAAAAAAACTTTGTCATTTTTTAACCCTGCTAGATGGTTTAACCTTGGATGTGACTGGCTGCCCATGTTTCAAGACATGCGAATGTGTCATGACCACGCGTCGCCTGCAGTAACGTAGCAACAATGACTTACAGTCGCTAGCAACACAAGTTTACAAGACATGTACAATATTAAAGGTAACAACAACTACATACTCTCGGCTACGTTAACTCGCTCATTAGCTAGCTCCTGTATCATAGTGTTACCATGTTGTATAACGTCAGGAGCTGCTGACTATAGCTTGTATTCACAAGCTAGCTACATCCAAACACTTATACCCAGGGTTTATTCTTCCACATGAAAAAAATACGTTACTGAATGAATAATTCTGCTCTTTACAAATGAAGTGACTCACTTTTCACAAAGCTGTTTTACCCCGGGTTTTCTCGATGACTTTCCTCCTCCACCACGTTACGGTTGGACTGTCTGTTTTGCAACGACTCAACACCCGGAAGTTCAAATTTGACTGGCTTGACAAGGATCCAACCACAGTCCGAAGGATAATAAAGTAGGCGGGACACGGAGTTCATGCAGGGAGGGGCGTATTCCTTTAACCAATGGTAGTGAACAAGGCTAACTCGTGGACGTCTGCATCAGCACAGTTTGTCCAATCATGTCAATATAAGGCGGGCCTAAAATGATGAAACAACGTCCAATGAGAGTGAAGGGGGTGTCGTCGCTTTGAGGGATGCCTGCCTGCATGCACGTGCTGCGAGGTACAGTTACCAAACTACAGAAGGGACGCACTGTTTTCCGAGCGGTAATATGCAATGACACAGTTCAGCTACAATTCAGACATTATGTTCAAATGATCATGCTGCTGTCTACATGTTCCTGTCAGGCCATATAAGGTGTAGATCTTACTAGTATACTGTATATCTACAGCATATGTGTATCAAGGAGAAGAAAAAGAATGCAAAGAAAGATGCAGGAAAAACGCGTTTGTCCCAATATGAATCATTTGACAGTGACATGTGATAGATTTATAAAGTAGGTGTTTTGATCATTTGTATAAGCTAGATTTGTTTGTTTTATAATACCGTTTGTGATTTCTTAATTTAGATATTAATTAATAGTTGAGAGGACATTGAGTTAAGTGTTGGAGATCGCATGGGCCGCATATGATCCCAATCAGGAATGCTATGCAGAAGAAACACATAAAATGCTATGAAAATACTGTCATAATGATAGATTCCAGAGTAATGAATAAAATGTAAAATTTGAGTATTTTTTACTTTTGAAATTACAGAAGTTACTCTTAAAAACTAATCGTTGCACAGTGATAATGTAACAACAGCTGCTGTCATTAATGACAATAATTAATTGTTAAATCCTAGCATATCTTAAATATTCCTCATATTGGGAGAACAATCAGAATAATAATTTGATACCAAATTCCATAAGTGTAAAAAAAACTTCATTTGGAGAGAAAACATACATTTCTAAAACAATAACATGATATCATTATATAATCACAATAATTATCAATGAAAATTGATAAATGAAAATGCTGGAGTGTTGCCCTGGCCTACAGATTGATACTGTATGTTACAGAATGGAAGTCTCTTAAGGGAGAGTGGCATAAATATTTGTTTCTCCTGAAAACAGACCAGATTTTTGTCAGTCATATAGTAGTCCTTTGCCTCATGACTATCTGTAACAGTTTATCCATCCTTTTCTTTACCACTGTGTAACTAAAACCTAGAACTCCATGACTCTTATGAGTCTGTTTTGCACAGGATTTCCATTATCATCTCTATGTCTCAGAGTGTAATGCAATTAGAAACAGCTGACTAGAGTAAAAAGGTAGACATTGATGGCGACTTGTGTAATGAATGTCAGTAAGGTCTACACTGCAGAAATACTGTTTCTAGGATGGACACATGCACACACACACAATGCAGCAATGTCTGGCCCTCTGCTGGACAGCGAAGGTGCTGCTCTAAGCTTTTGCTTTCCTCCAGCCTATGTAAAATGCAAACATGTGCAAAAGATACTGACCACTATGACATACATACTGTATTTCTCCACTACTACCTACCTGAGGATAAATTTTAATGTGTAGTATAGGTATATGTAACAAGAGCAGACGTTGCTAAAGGATCTTTGTGTGTTTCTTTTCTAATGCACAAGCACCTACAGGTTTTGGAGGATGAGATGAAACTTTAATGATTCGTGCTGGCAAACTGGGTCATTACAGCCACGAGCAATTGCGTGTAGCAAATGTAATATAGAACTGAAACAAGCGTATTAGGATAAGAGATATTAGGATGTGCAAAATAACAGCAGACTTATGTAGTGAAACAAAAAATTAAATCCCATGATTAAACTATGACACAGGTTTATGTTATCTAGACAAAAATATGTAAAACAAAAAATGCACAATATTGTGGGGGAAAAAAATATAGAGGCATAAATAATGTGTATGAAATAGATGGAGAATGGTATTACACACTTGAAAAAAATATAGGTACTATGCATGTAGTGCAAATTTGCGTTATAGGTGTATATGGTTTTTCCCAGCTGTCTTTGACACACTGACCTTTGATATTGCGTTTATATAGTATGGGCCAGTTTACTGAGAGTGTGTGTGCAGAGGGCAGCAGAGGGAGGGAGCTGTGTAGACGCCATATATGGGCACACCATCGACTCTGCTTTTCTATTGGCTGTGGGCCTTATGCAGCTGCTTGTCAACAAGATGGCCTTCCTCCTCCTGCCGTTTTGACACTGATTATTTTGGTATCCCCGAGAACATACCGTAAAAGCTTGTGTCACTTCTGAATAGATAGTGGGAGACCGACTGCTAAGAGTCCTAACAAGGCGTACAGTCAGTCAGACTGTATTCAGGGAACTGACAGGCACACAAGCCAGGATAGCAGACACCACTGGACAAGGTTGATAATAGACAGTAGCTTCTGGCTAATGTCGACGTTAGCCAGCGACTGAGCTAGCTTAGCTACGTGGACACGGGTAGTTAACTCGTGTCACCTGCATTTCACCAGACTAACTGGTGTGGTTAGAGCTAAATACAACGAAGAGACACTTGTCATCGACAGTTTGCAAGTCAAAAAGGTTGTCAGTGGAGATTAACACTGCTAAGGTAAGTTGGCTGGCAAAATACAGATTTGTTTTTTTTTTATCTTGTTAGCTTGCTAGCAAACGCTGTCATGTTATTATGCAGGTAAATTGTGCTACCGAGTTAGCAAGCTCATTAGCTAGTGACGGGTCTATTTACAGTGTAATTACCCATCAATAAACTGGATAACGTTTTCAAGTTCCTAGAAGGGCAGATGGTTTGGACCTAGTTAGTATTAAATATTAATGGATGGAAAAACCTACTAGGTGTTACTTGACCATTGTAAGGCGCTCAACGTTTTACTACGACGCTATGGAAGCTAATTGTTTGCTAGTAGGATAACCAGCTAGTGTTTGGTCAAAGACGTTAAAAGGTGATTGCTACAGTTTAAATTGGCTATCGGGTGAATATCGTTGCTGTTATTCATTTTGTTTTTGTGACACTACACTTGTTGGTTATCACCGGAGAAGTTGGCATAAATGCGGCTAATTTCGTAGAGTTATAAGGTTATCTAAAACAGAGCTAAGAAAAGTACTGGTAAAGTGACCTGTAGGCCTTCGTTTACGACTAAGAAATTTGAAACACAGTAAGGACTAGATATAAAGTAACACTTGCCATAATATTGGGTGTGTTGATACTGCATAATAAAGTAATTGGCACATTGTACTACACAACTTAGGTGCTGTAAGTAGATATGTACAAATGGATAAACCAAGATGAACAAATCTAGAGTGAATCTGTTTTTTTGGACTGTTTAAAATGTCCCGTTGTCATTGCTAGAGTTTGAAGTACCCCACTGACATGGAGTGCTGTCTAATGCTATATTGTTGGAGGATGCATGATTTGCCCTTAGCCTTTCAGACATTCAAGTAGAGTAATACACTATCTTGACACAGTGGTCTTTGTGATTGTAGTATCAAGGATTGCATTAAAGTCTAACTTGTGATGATGCTACAGCACAAACGTGCAGATGCTCTCACACACACAGACAGCCCCGCAGGACTTTCAGCCACTCTTCCTTGGTGTTCTGATAGAAAGGCTGCTCTCGATATAATGTTCCTGGGCACACTGCTACTATGCGAGTGATGCACTCAGCTTTATTGTTCTGTTGACAGTTTGCATCAAAGCTGGCCTGCTGGCCGTGCTTCTGTTGCATTGTCTTGCACACAGAGAGGGAGATTGAGTTAAGACTTTTTGGCATGCCTCAGTTTTATCAATTGTCAGCTTTTGGCCATCTGGCTGAAATGCTGTAATAAAGAGTATGGGAGAACTTGGGGATAGTATGGGGGGGGACTTAGTTGGAGTGACATATTGTTTTGTGTTAATCAGAGTGACTTTTTTGAAAGGTTGCGTAAGACCTATGAGATGATAGGTTTAAGGGAAAACCACACAAAGTCAAGAGCAAGTGAAATTGGTGCACCATTTGCTAATGCAACTTTTTAAATCTTAAATTAGCATGTAATGGAGATGTGTTACACTATGAATTCTGAACTGCTTGCATCTACCATAGTGGAACCATTATCTTAGTGAGAGTGCATGCAAAACTACTCTTGATTTGTACAGGAAAATGACCCAGTCCAGTAGAAATTCACTTTTAGTGTAATGGGACAAACCTGTCAATCTATCACAATGCAAACAGCAGGATTAGCACCTTGTTAACATTTGTGTATGAGTTGTGTGTAGCTCTAAAGTCAGTACTATGTCGATTTCCACATTGTGACTGCTGCAGTAATCCAAAGGCATTTGGTACTGACAGAACAGTGAGCAAGCCATTTGTGTATCTAGACATGTTTTGCAATGTTAGAAAAACTTAATCAGAATTTTCCAGACAGAGGAGGAATGATGTACTCTGGGTTATTGACAAAATGCACATCTATTTAGGTTAAATAGCACAGCTGCTGTGTCTGGTCCAAACAATAACTCTCTTTCATTTCACACATACAAACCTGAAGTATGATTTGACCTATTGAGTATAGAAGCTTCAGTAGCACCATCCCTGCAAACTATGGTATAGTAGCTGGAGTCATCCAGGGTGACATGTCCTACCTATTGCCTACATTTAGAGCTGTAGAGTTCTGTGTATGTGTGGAAATAGTGAAGTGTTAAGTAATACATAAAGAAAATAATTTTCTTTTGACATTTAATTTGTTGGACAGCTTGGATACCTAGCAATGCAGTCCCTGGCACTATAGTGTCACTCTGGTGTCTCTGGCTGCCAGTATGCTTTGACAGGATTTGAAGGATTAGGTTGATGCAGAAAGCTTAAAACCAAATCCAAGCCTTCATTTGCAGGAACTCTTTCAAACGAAGAGAAGAAAGTAAAAGTAGCTCGGTACTAACTTAAATGGACTGTTTGGGAGTATTGTGGAGTGCTGGGAATTGAGTGAAAGATGACTCTCAAATGTGTCTGGATGTGAAGATTTGTTTTTGTGGCATTGTTTGTATTGACTTCTAGCTTATTTTGAAGTGTAGCAGCATAAGTCCACATATTTATCAGTAAACAAACCCAAAAAAAATTTGATTTAATTGGCATCTAAGGCCACATTAAGCCTGCCTCTTCACACCCAAAAACTGAGCTTTTGGAAGACATTTTCCAGAGTCGGCAGATCAGAAATTACTGGTTTGTAATTTGGATGGAAAAAACAAAGCTGTTTCATAATGATGAAGCTTGGGTGATGTGCAGCTGTAATTTTAAGACGCCAACATTCTGTTGCCACCACATCTCTGATCACTAACTGTGAATGCCAGTTAAGCCAATCATGCAAGGGAATTGTTGTCATTTATCTTTACAAATGTTTATGTTGTCAGATGACATCTCAAGCATGAAACAGTGATTCGATTCACAGTCTCAGTGCAGCAGCCCAGAAATTGCTGTCCACCTCAGTTAACTAGCTGCATTTATGCAGAGTTGTATACTGGGTTCAGTCTGAAAACAGAAACAAACAAAACTATGCAAGGACAAAAGTTGAATTGTGTGTTAAGCTATATTTAAGAACAATATAAGTGATCAGACAGAACAGAGTTCTAGCCTACTGACACCAACAGGGGTATCCTGGCTTCCCAAACTCCTTGCCACATGTTGGTAGCACTGCAAAAAAATTTTGTTCGCCATCCCAAAAAAGGGAAAGGAGAGGCTTTTTTTTTGAGTTTCAGTATAGATGGAGGACAATCTAAAAACGTGTGGACGCAAGTCATTTTTACATGTAAACAGGGTTATCAGATTTATCTGCACTAGTGTGGACATGACCTCTCTCTCCCAACCATCCTAAATTCACAGGAAAATGAGAGCTAATTATTCTGGTCTGTAGTTTGTTAAGGTGGCTGATGTTCAGTGTGTGTGTGTGACTTTGTACTTGAGCGCTGCAGTGGGCAGATTGTCTCTCTTGTGTGCACATCTTATAATACAATCCAGTCTGTTTTGAAAGATTGTCTGCATGATGCGGTGAGAGGGAGGGTGAAAGAGGAGTTGGTGGAAAGGATGTATAGAGTAAAAGTGGTTGAAGAGAGAGAGTCATAAGGGGTCATGGAGAGAGAGGGCAATAAAAAAAGGTTCACTAGCTTTTTTTTTTTTTTTTTTTTTTTTTTCTCACAACAGTATAATCTGGCTGCTCTTAGCTGAGTTGTTGCTGTGTGATTATATAGGAAGCATTTGAATTGGTTCACCACATTGTGGGGGCGGTGTTTGCTTTTTGCACCTCTCTGAGCCATTCCATTACTCCAAATGTACAAGGCACCACCCATTCAGTGTGTCAGAAGCACAACAATGACCTGTTTTAAAGCCTGTGTGGATTGAAGGAGTCCAGTGGATAAAATGGAAACAGGCTACTGACTCAAAATTCAAAGAAACCAATCTTAAAAAAATATCAGTATGTATAGTATATCAACCATTTAAATTGTGCTAAATAAGGCTATTTGAAGAGCTCTGCATTCACCTTGTCGAGCATGGTGGGATTTTCAAGTGCTGTAATACTATCATGTATTGTCCAATAGAACACACCCTGTGTTAACCTGTCCTGGCATTATCCCATAGCAAGGTGGATTAAACTACATAGCTACCAATTTTCTTTTTGCAAGGTGATTAGCTGATTATGACACCAGGGAATGTAACAGTACAATTGCCATTGAAACCAGTTTTTTTTTTTTTTTTTTTTTAGACTGGTTTATTGTAGGCTTTTCTATTTTGTGTCGTTTATATTTAGATCAAATTGAGACAGTACTAGTGCTTGGTAAACTGCCAATAATGCAGACCAATTTTTTCAAATTGATACCACACCCTAAAATGTACCAGGTAATATGTAAATTTAACACAGAGCCTTATTTCAGTTTTGAGAAACTTGGATGTGATACCAGTAATAGTAATAGTAAGAGTAATCTGATAGAATGCAGAATACTGTGGCCTGCAAACACCTTATCCAGACTTCTGAACATTGTCTGTTGGTACACAACATAGTGGCTGAGATGGTGAGAAATCAAGCCACAAATGCACCTGGCGACAGTAAGAATCATATATACAGGGATAAGAATAATCCAGTTTCTCATTTTCCATGTCAATGTCATATCCTGAATAAGATCAGAATCAGACTGTATAGATCTTGTTCTATGTATATAGTGCACTAACTGATCCCAGGAAGACTAGTAACCATGTCAGCATGTCAGGAAGCTAAGCTATATCTCTAAGAGATATATATAATTGATAATGTATATTACATATTTAATAGGGTTAAACGAATTTGAATCAATACTAGTATAGTTTAGAGTGCTCACCTTTTTAGCACATAATCTGTTTCCTCTGGATGTTGTGTTTGTCAGCATGACAAGCATGTTTTTGTCAACAAAAGTGACCAGATTGTATAGTGCCAACAAGAACATTGAACATAATAAGCCTGTCAGCCTTCAATATTATTATATTGAAGGCTGGAGTGACTGATTAGTCCTGGTGTATGCACCTATATGGTTATAATTGGTACGTTTTATAGTAAGCTGGTGAGTGTAGATATCAGGTATAGTGAATAAATAAGTCTCAACATTCATACCATCATACTATTTCTTTAGTGATATGTGTCTTGGCTTTTGTCTGGACCAGCAGAACTATAATATTGATGTTCAGTTGTTTATCTTATGTGGGAAATTGCAGTTTCAAGTCACATTGATATGAAAAAGAAGAGTCATGTCCAGTTTAATCCTATAGCACAGTTTTACAATTTTATGTGTAAGCATAACCTCAAAGTGGGCAGCTCAGGACTGACGGATGAAGAGTAACTATTGGTTCAAGCTCTTCTCAGAGATAGAGGAGGCCTTCAGACCAGCAGTGAGCCAAACGTGTCGCTCCGTTGCCACTTGTTCTCTCCTTAATCATGCAGGCACGTTCCTGGCAGCCCCTACAGCTGGCATAGCTGCAGAAGCAAAGTACACTGGGTGAACTAAAGGCTTTCCCCCCTAGCCTATAGCATAGGCTCTTAGGCAGGGAGAAAGGGGTGAGAACAGGGAGGACTGCTATAGCAGTTTCACTACTACCCAACCCCCTCCTGCTGTTTGCTAAAAATAGGTCCAGCATATGCCTGCATGCTCCTCCCTGCGTTGCCTCCTATTAAGCAAGTCCTCTTTGAAGCACTGAGATGCAGGAGAGGAGCAGAGGGAGAGAGAGGAGGGTCCATTTGGAGCTTTTGTGTTCCATCTTTCTTCCCTTTCATCTGTCGGCCTCAGACACCCAACCTGAAATGGAATCCCTTTAATTTGATTTAGAGGCTCCAAAGCAGGAGAGATGATCTTAGTACACAGTAGCAAATGTAATTGCTAATTGAGTTTGGCCAAAGTAGGAGGCAGGCAGGTTGTGATAAGTTCAGATAGTAGTATGATGATAGTTCTGTTCTCTCCTGTCTAGTGGCTGTGCTGCTGGCGTACAATGCTAACACCCTGTCTGAATTGTACCTCAAGGCAACTATTCAATACAACCTCAATTGGTCATTGAGTATCTGAATTGATCCCGGCACTGATGAGCAGTTTTGTTCTAGTGATATGAACTCTGTTTTCAATGACTGAGCTGTCATATCATGTTGTCGTTTTTCTCTTCTTCTCCCCCCCCCCCCCCCAAACACACACACACACACACACACACCTGTACTCCACCCTTTCCTCTTATCTCTCCCTCTCCCATTGATGCAGGTTGTATGCCCAGTGCTGTTGGTGAGGTTGGTAGCAGACAGTGCCCATCAGGTTGGCACTGGGACAGGGAGCTGGCAATGAGAGCTCTGGCTCTGGGTGTTTGATGGCCAGCATAGATGCAGATATGCCCCGGTGGTCTGCATCCTGATGGACCGAGACACCTTCTCCCACATCCGTTTGTGGTGCCCACGCCCCTTTGGCACCTACTCCCAGAACAAAGCTAGGAGCCCAGGCTCAGTGGGCATCAGTGGAGGTGGTGGTGGAGCAGGGTCACCCGCCCTCCGCAAGGCTGAGCCCTCTGCAGGTGCCAGAAGGACGGTGGATGGAAGTGAGGATGGAGCGATGATAGTGGGGGTGCAGGAAGAGAATGGAGAAGAGGAGGATTTGGGCTCAGAGAACACTCCACCTGAACTTGAGCTTGACTCCAGCTCCCTTACACAGAGTCAGGCCCCTCCACCCTCTTCAGCCCCTCCCTCACCACCCTCTTCTGGGTCCCAGATGGAAGATGGCCGTGTGCTTTTAGACACCTGGTATGTTATTAAGCCAGGCAACACCAAGGAGAAGATTGCCTTCTTTGTTGCACACCAGTTCAGTGGAGCAGGCCAGCCCAGACCCAGTGCCATGAAGGTAAGGAGCTGAAACAAAAAGCACAACAGTGATTTGTTTGTTTTTGTTTTTGTTTTTTCCATTTGACTGCTTTTCAATTTAACTGAATTATTTTCCTTCTCTACAGGTTAAAGGTAACTGGGCAACTGATTGCAGTAAAGCCAAAAGACGAAGACGATGTTCCTCCTATGACCCTCCAACACGCTCCCAAGTCTCAGAGCCACATCTCCGCCATGACTCCTCTCTTGCACCTCCTAGCCCTGATGAGCCACCACTAGGAGGGGTCAATGAAACAGACCTCCTGTCAGTGGCAGAGATGGTTGCCTTGGTTGAGCAGAGGACCGCCATGGCCCTCCAGGGCATTGTGGCAGTTCATGGGAACCAACACCAGCAGCCCACTACTACCACTCACAATCAGGGCCTTGCCCCCCACCAGCACACTCTACTCCGGGGCACAGTGTCAGACCCCACACCTATGGTGTTTGTTTCAGATACTTCAAATGGTCAGCCCTCCAAAGAGGCCCAGGAGTTATCATCTCCCATCCAGACAGACCAGGAGCTGGAGGAGCAGCAGGAGTCATGCAGGGTAGCTCAAGCCATTGCGCACTTTGAGTCCCAGAACCTGGAGAATCGGCTCCATCTGGGTGCTGGTCCTGGAATAGACTCCTCTAATCGAGACAGAGAAAGGGAGTGTAGGAGAGGAGGGGAGTCTGGTATTGTAACCCCTCCTCCACCCCCCAGCCACAGTCACGGTGAGGTTAGGATAGCTTTCCGAGTGTCAAATCTGGACCCACGTTCTCAGTTGGAGCCAGCTGGCAGGTCCCGCTGTATGTTTATGAGCTGTGGTGGTGGGAGTAACCAGGCAGCAGCCAGGGCCAAAGAGAAAATCACCTGTGACCTCTACCAGCTCGTCAGCCCTTCATCAAGAGACCCCAGTAGTCTCCTGCTTGCTGCCACAACTGCTGCCCCTAAAACAGATGGAGACCACCATCACCCAGACAGGCCGGTCTGTGGCAGTCCAGACCCAACCCAGGAACTTTCCTCTGGGGAGAAGAAAGCTGTGGGTGTGGGGAGGGAGCGAGTGACTGGCTTTCACGTGGAGGTGGTGGTGACAGGTGCTGTGGACCAATGCGTGTTTTATGGTAAGGACAGTACAGAGAATGTGCAGGAGGAGACTGTGTGTTTCGCTATGCCTAGTGGAGGAGGGAGTGTTGGGGGTGTAGGCAGCTCCACTGACCCTTCGTCAGATGATCCACCTCCTGGACAGCTCTTCTTCCTTCAGCCCCCTCGGGGCCCAGAGGAAGATGTAAAAGGAATGGGTCCTGGCAGCGGGTCAGGAATGTGCTCTTTGGACTGTGCCAACAACAATGGCCCTGGGGCGGGGGTTACAATGGGCTCGGGGGAGCGGGCAACTCGGCCAGACTCTCCTAGCGTTGTGGAGGACTGTTCAGATCCTTCGTTGTGTCGTCTCTACCGCCACGTATCCCATGACTTCTTGGAGATCCGTTTTCAAATTCAGCGCCTCCTCGAACCGCGCCAGTACATGCTGCTGCTGCCCGACCACATCATGGTCAACATCTTCAGCTATCTGCCGACACGCTCCCTAGCAGCCCTCAAGTGCACCTGCCACTACTTCAAGGTGTTGATCGAGACATATGGGGTGCGGGCAGTGGATTCACGCTGGAATCAAGACCCTCTCTACAGGGATGACCCTTGCAAGCAGTGTAAGCGGCAATATGAGCGCGGGGACGTTTCCTTGTGCCGTTGGCACCCCAAACCTTACCACCACGACCTGCCTTATGGACGTTCCTACTGGATGTGCTGCCGGCGTACAGACAAGGACACACCAGGCTGCCGTGTTGGGCTCCATGATAACAACTGGGTCCAGCAGCCTGCTGATGGCTCTCAGCCCATCCGCACCAAGAGGGAGGAGGCCAGGTAGAGAGGAAAAAGTACACTTCACACATACCAACCCTCATCTCCTCCTGTGTACCACCTCCCTTCTCCCTCTCATCTCTGTCAAGAGGACGAACAGGGGAAAAGAGAAGAGTACAAGGAGAAATCAGCACTCCAGGACTGTGTTTTTGTTTTTGTTTTTTTTCTTTGCTCCAGCAGTCCTTTCTCATTTTTGCCCTCGGTAGAGGGAGGTTGAGAGGTAAAGAAGGAAGAGAGGTGTGTCCCTCTCCTTGCCTTGTTTTTTTTTTTTTTTCTCCCCCCCCCCAAAGCCCTCCAGAATCCCTCTCTCCCCCACTGTGTCCAGAGTGGCACCTTTTTAAAAGTTTGCATACCAGGGTTGGGGTCCCCTCCTGCTGCTGTCAGTCAGCCCTCTTTCTGCCTCTTAATCATTTGGGTTTCTGTCGAACTCCATACATGGTTGTTAGGTAATTCATGTGAAAACTTTGCAGTGTATTTGATTGAGATTAGCATTCATAAAGTGACGCATAGAAATGTAATGCCCTAGAGCCTGCTTACTGTTCCCAATACTTGTTCTTTGTTCTGTGGTGTATCACAAACTTCCATGTTAGCTGTACAATGGTGCTTCAAGGAATGAGCTGTACTGAGTCCAACAGATGTAAAACTTTTCAGTGGTGGAATGTTCAGCGTTGCTATAGAAATGTGATTGTATAAAGCAAACTTGATTTTCCGTTGTACAAGATTGCCATTTGTACCTGTCCTGCGCCACAAGTTTCTATTTTTCTGAATGTGCTGTAACGTATTATGTTGATCAGTCACCTGATAATGCTGCTGAAATCATTGCCTGTGTCACTGATGTTAATTCTGAAATAGCCATACCATTGGTTAATGACAGGCAGTTTCCATATTAGCCAGTCCCATTGGCCACTTAGACCTGTTCTTGTCGTTGTTTCAGAGTGGACCCTAACCTTGCTGACCAGCCATAAAGAGGAGCCACTGAGTACTTTCTGGTTTACAGAGAATTATGGGAGATGGACTTTATTGATTAAGACCAGTGGGATTGAATGGGATTTAAAAAGAGAAACTTGATGTCACTTTGAAAGGCCTGATGTCACTTTGTATGGTTTGATTGACTTGCTTGTTTGCCTTTTTATTTTTATTTTTATTTTTATTTTTTTTTTGGTTTTGTTTGGCTGTTTTTATTGGAGTGTGTGTCAGAGAATGTTTGCTGTTGTATTTGCTTTTATTCTTGAGGACTGTGTTCTCCCTGTATCAGTCTGTGGGCCTACTCATCCTGCAAAGACGTATTTTTTAAATACTCAATCTTTGTTTTAACCCCCAGCTCTCTTCCTTTCCTCCTCCCCTCCATCCCCCATTTCAGCAGAGGGCAGTGTTTGCCAAAGCCATCATTCATGTTTCGAAGCGAGTGAAACCAACTACCACAGACTGCAGAAACTCTCTACACCAGCTTCCAGCCTTAAAAGCCCCCTACCTCTTACCCACCCTGCAGGAGACTGAGGTGTCATATACCTCATGGATGATCGAGAGTATTGGGAGTTACACAGGACCCTGTAAGTGGCATGATTTCAGATGCTCAATAGACTCAATCGAGCTCTACTGGATCCACCCATAACTCTGTGCGCGGGAGTGTAAGATGAACAGTGCCTGGTGACAGCTCTGACTCTTCATTCTTGGGAACCCCCCCACACCCCTTGCTTTTACACTTCCCTACCTGCAAGCTGACAGACAGGACATTAAAGAACTGATGTGATGAATGATGCTAAAACTCTGCATGGAGATGGGAAGATGGTTGGGTAGTCATGGGAGAACTCTGTAGGTTCCAGACATGTACAATGCTAATGGAAAATATCTGCTTAAATAAAAACAGAAGTGATGATTAAAAACTGGAAATCTGAATCACTACCTGGTTTGTGTGGTGTGTGATAACTAGGCCTGTAACTAATAATGGCTTTAAAGCTGTTCATCTACATTGATTAATTAAATCATTTTTCAGTAACAGTGCTTATCACGTCTTATCAGAGCTGCATTTAGTACAAGTACGATATGGGACAGAAAAGCAAGCAATACTTTGTACCAAATATTTTTACTTAAACTCAAGAAATCAATGAAATTAGTTAAGTTCTGGAAGGATTCAAAACAAACTTTTAAAAACAAATCATAGAGCAAATTGTGGTTTTATTGAGTTTACATTTTACCTGGCTTCAATTTCAGTGCTGGTAGCAGGTGATGCCTGACTTGTGATTGAATCAGCTGTAACAGTATACAGTAATGGTATTCAAACCTGATAAAAAAATTTTAACGCTGCATTACATAGGCCCTTTAAAAGTGGAGAAATGCAATGAAGGACCACAGCCTAGTGTGCTCTACAGAGAAGTGAGACTGTTAGGCAGGTATCATGCAAATACTATTTTGAACCTTTTGAATGTGAAAATGTTTATTTGCAGTGTAGTGTCAAGTCATTGCCAATAGATGGCAACACTGCTGTATTTATGAGTGAGTGTATCATCCAAACAAGTGATTAAACCCAATTACATCAAGACACAAATTCACGTTTTCACATCCACTTTCAGCTCCAGGAAGAAGAGGACTCTGTTAAGCATAGTAACCCCACATAAAAACTGCTACAGCCATCATGATGAGAGCGTTAGCATCCACAGCGTACTTCCACACTGGGTCCTCACTGGTGTCAGGCATCTGCTCCATCGCCTCAGGTTTTTCTTCCTCGACGTCCTGGGAGCCACTGCCCCCTCCACAGAAAAGGACAACCAGGCCACAGATACCAGACTTTTCTTCCTCCTCAGCCACTGAAAGGGAGAAAGTGTCGGTACTTAATGTGCGTGTATCTTTGTTCCGTTTGTCTTTGTGACTGAGTTCCCTTTTTTTTCCCTACCTGCATCACTATTGTTATTTTCCCTCATCCTCTCCTTAGCCTCTCGCTTGGCTCTTCTCCCTTTCTCTTGCTCTTGCTCTTGCCCCCCATCTAAATCTTCCCTCTCCTCTTTGGAATGGCGAAGACTGAACACCAGACCGTGGAGCTGGAAGAGAAGAGAGAGACCTCAGACTTTAAGACTTTCAAAACCGCTGCCTCCTTCCAATTGTATATACCTATACTATTTACAGTGGCACAGCTCAAACTATATTAGATCTCAGGTCCTCATGACTCTGTGCACCTGTGAGTACAGCAAGTAAGAAATCACTTACATGTCGATCCTCTACGGGCTTGGTGCAGTAGCTGACCAGCAGCACCAGCACTGATGTACAGAAGAAGAGTATGATTGCAAAGTGGAGGTAATGGATCCCACACACCAGAAATGGGCAGTTAGAGGGGAAAATACAGCTGCCAGTACCGAACCAGAACTCGGGCAAAATCCGACACAGACCCATCACCAGACCGCCCATCAGGCCCCAGAAAGCACCCTGGAGGTGAAGGCAGACAAAAAATGAAATGTTGAGTGGATAGGATTTCACTCGGTGTTTCATTTGTATCTTTAATGCACAAATACCCTTTGATAATCAATGTTCATACTATGTAATATATCCATGTGTTACCATGTTTGCAGAGACCATCTCACCTTTTCATTGACCCTCTTAACAAACACAGCCAGGAGGAAGACTGAGGCAATAGGGGGGGTCAGATAGCTTGAGATTGACTGGATGTAATCAAACAGCTGGCCGCTCTGAGCCGCCTGGACAACCGGGATCCAACAGACACTGACGGCTACGATGCACAGCACCCAGACTCTAAAGGAGAGGAAACATAAGACCCAAGATATGGAAGGTTGGTGACAAGCCCAAACTTATCCACATCAAACCACATTCATGCATTCATACACTGTGCATACATGTTTTTTTTTTTAAACAGAAACCCTTAAGCTAAACTCTTGTTTAAAAATCGTGGTATTAATCACATTAATATTAGCACCTGTCCTGAGAAATTCAGTGTACTTATTTTAATGGCATTTCATTGGCCGCAATTTACCTATAAAGCTTTCTTTGTATTCACTCTTTGATGTCTAGTCTATAATAAAGGAGGACATGGTGAATACTGTGATATTTTGATCACCAAATAGCCACATTTCTAAATATTTAATGGCACAAAATATTAGCTATTGGCAACTTGTATGCAAACTCCAAAAAAATGGTCCTTCAAAAGGCCATATTAGTCGAGCCCTAACCCAAACCCTAGCAGTGTCAAGATATATTAGGAAGTAGTCAGAAAGGTAATCTACTTACAGATTTGTTTCTTCTCATGTAGAAACACAACAGTGTACACATTGTGTCTTATTTTTAAAAATGTGTTTAAAACAAGCCAAAAGGAAAAAAAACACTAACTCTCCTTTTCAGGAGTGAAAGTAGTCCATTTACATATGGTTTGTAATAGGTTAGCACAAGAGACAGGTAGCTCTATGTGAGAAGAAGGACAGAGTTAGAGAAATGCAAAGCATTCCGAATGCTAAGACGTCCGAGGTAGCGTTTGTTTACCACGACAGCGTCCATTTACCTGCCCACAATAATGAGCTCACGCTCTGTGGCCTGTGGTCTGATGCGAGTCCAGATGTCCATGGTGAACAGAGTGCTGCTGCTGTTAAAGATGGAGGCCAGAGAGGACATAAGAGCGGCTAACATCACAGCCAGCATCAGGCCTCGCAAACCTGCACAGAGAGACGGCAGGAGAGAAGGTGGTTGGAAGAGGAAGTTGGGAAAAAAAAAAGGCAGAGAGAGCGGAAGGGGTGGGAAACGTAAGGTAAGGGTCCTCCTTCTCTTCAAAGGTAATCAACGGTCGTCTTGTGTCCTTACCATTGGGCATGATTGACACCACCAGTTTAGGATAAGCAATGTTGGAGCAGCCGACTTCAGTCCCACACACCTTCTTACACACTTCAGGGACGACACAGCCAACCTCATCTACAGGTGGATGGAAACACACACAACACACCGTAAAGATACCGAATTCTTTCTTATATATACAGTTACTCTGAGTCAAACACACCTCTGATAGTACTTTTACCACAATGGTATCTAACCGCAGAGTTATCATATTGTACTCTTAAGATGTTTCTTTTTCTTTTGGTTTGTTTTTTTTCAAGTTGGATGTGGAAGGACAAGTGCAAGCCACAGACCCGGGTAGAGGACCCTGCTGATCATGCCGGGGAAAACCATGAGGAACATAGGCAGCAGTTTGAGGTAGCCACACATGATGCAGCCGGCCTTCACATGGGTCAGACTACGAGCCGCAAGGCACCGCTGCACTATCACCTAAAGAAAAGACAGGACAGACTATTTTGTGCCAAGAAAAGACGAGTTTGCACTTGTGAGAAATATGTCTACACAGCGTTGAAGGAAATCTAGCTGAGTTTTTCCAGACACGTTTTTTTCATTGTCCCGTCATTTTTTGATAATTAAAGTTGCCCCAGCTCATCAGGTTTACTTCAGCTGGACTTGACGCTAAGTGATGCATTATTGGTTGAGAAAAGTTACGGTGAAGTGACTTGCAGTAGCTCCAGAGAGTCTGCTGCACCGCCTTGCAAAGGCAGAGAGCAGTAACTACGGAAACTGTGAAGTGTGTGTGTGTGGGGGGGTTGAAGTGTGAAGGCATTTAGCCAAACTGTGAAACAGATATTCGCATTGTTGAACCAATAATTTAATTTAATATATTTTTAGTCTGATTATTAATCATTGGGGAAAAAAAGGGCACAGAGGAAACAGCGTCTGAAGGCAAAATATGTTCTTGTTTATTGGATTTAGTTTCCATTTGAACTTATGAGCTAGTTTAATAAATTAGTCTGGAATTAAATAAGTGCATAATTTAAAGGCAGCTTAACCACATAACAGCCTGTGAATTCCACCGGAGTCAGATGCTGCAGTTACTGCTACTTTTTGATACTGCTACTTAGCTTTTAGCAGGATTGGTTTATGTGTTACCTTTTTCTCCATTTTGATAACATTTAGCCCCTGCCTTATTTAGGTGGTGTAACAAATTCAATAAGTGATGTTGGAGCATCAAAATAATTTTTTTCAAATACAAGAAAAAGGGTAAAGGGTTACATTATCTGTAATCAAGGTTATTTCCCTAGCTAGCTGAACCTAGCCAGAGTGCAGTCGCTGCAGTTTGTGTTGTTATTTTTATTTTATTGTAAACAAAAGTTACACATTTTTGTGGCATAATAACTTTTATGTGGTAATGTAAGACGTTAAAAAGCTAGATTCTGGTCTTGACTCAGTTTTGACTAAGAAGGTAGTTTCTGCTTTTGGCTCTGCAGGGCAGTACAGTCTGATAGTTGCTGGCTGACCTCTGTCCATACCTTGAGCACCAACACCAGGTCTTTGTGTCATTTCTGTCCTTATTATCTATCTTTGAATTTTCCCTTACGAAACAAAACTGAAGCATTTCAACTGTCGAGAGCAGACCAGGAAATTCACCTGGTCCGTGCACCAGTACCAGCCTCCCACTATGGCAATCCCAAACAATACCCCAGGCCAGGGCAGGTCGCCTGTGGTCGGGTCCCTCAGCAGGCTGAAGGCGTCCTGTCTGGGGATGTAGCACTGGGAGGAGATGTTGTAGCGCCGGGGGTCCATGGAAGAGAAATTACTTGGCATGGCAGAGCTGTATTTGGCCAACAGAGTGCTGTAGCCTCCTACCTCAGCAAAGGCTAGAAGTGAAAAGGAGAAAGGGTGAATTCATTATTATTTAAAGCAGCATGATTTGGTGTGGGTATCCTGGCTCCTAAAATATTAAGATGTAAAACAGAACTATTTTATGTAAAATGTAAGTGTACTGTATTTGTTATTTTCAACTGAGCTCAATAGCACGGAGCTCTCTTGTTGTTTGACACTGTCCTAACTGAAGATATGAGTCAGCTGCTGAGTCAGCAGTATCTGCTCAACGGATCACCGATTCACAATGGGTGGCTTTCTTCCTCCTCTGCTGGTTTCTGTTGTCCTCTTTGACTTTACGCCAGGATTAGACTCTGAAATATATTGATCAGGGTTGTAGGGGGCAGTTGTTGTATTGGCTGAAGGTGGAGAGCTTTGTGGCTCTGCAGTGTCAGCATATTGTACATCGGTACAGTGGAATTAATGATTAGTGACCCTGGTTAATCTCTTTCTTGTTTTGCAGCTGCTAGGGAGGAACAAAGACGAGGGCCTGGGTGGACTGACAGAAGCCAAAAACGTGAACTATGTGTAGTGTTGTGCAAAAGATAATAAGAATTAAAAATCTATTGAAAGATGAAATATGATGCGATAAAATTAGTACTTACAGAAGCCAGTGAGGACAAAGGCCCCAGCAATGATGACAAAGGTCTGAACTGTGTCAGTGTACATTAGAGCAGCCAGACCACCTGGTAAAACACACACGCACACATCTTCAAATACATACACTAACAGATCACAACTTGACATTTAAAGGGGCACTCTATCAGTATCCTGAAAGCTGAGATATCCTGATTTTCTGGGTTAAGCTCCGAAAACATTTAATGCTACATTTCCCATAATGCTAGCCCTAACCCTGCGTAGCATCTTTTCATTCAAGCTTTTCTCCCCTGTAAATACCCACATCTCTCAAACTCCTATTCGCCAGTTTATAGCGCAGGTTTTCTCTTACAAATTTGTGGGCTCCAAGTCCAAGCCAAGTTCACCCTGATGACATCACTATGACATGATCAAGATTATTTTTCCAAATTTGAGAGTGCTCCTTCAAGCGCCAGGGAAGACACTGTACAACTGTTTCACAGGCTGAAACAAAATAATTTACTTGGCACGATAATTACAATCCTTGTGTCAAGTAAAGTGATGGTCTTGTGTAAAATTTGTGGAGTCCCCCTTTAAAAATCTCTTTACTTATAATATCTATACTTCGTGGACCAGGTTCAGTACATATACATAGACAAACATACACATTTGCACACACCTGTAACAGTGTACACGGCTGTTATCAACAAAAGGGCGATGACAGCCACGTAAACGTTCCACCCTAATGCCTGCTGGATAAACACCGCTCCTGAAAACATGTCCACCTGGAAAGACAAAGGGGAGGGGGGGAAACACATTTTGTACATTTTTCTGATTTTGTACATTTTTCTGAAGGTTTTGCGGCTCAGACAGGATGACTCACTGAGATCTTGGTGAAAATGTAGAGGAACAGCGAGATAACAGAGAGGTAGAGGCTGATCCTGGTCCCGCCGAACCTCTTCTTGAGGTACTGGGGCATCGTGATCACCTAACACAGCGCATTCCACATATGTACAGGAAAAAAAAACAGAAGTCATCACATTAGTGAATGATCCACCTTGTGATGCTTACAGAGCACCGAAATCATCATCATACAGCCTGAACTACTTACCCCAGCTGTGAGGTAGACAGGTACAAACAGCCAACCCAGCAGCAGCATGATGAAAAGAGCCTGACACATTAGAGAAACAACACCAAAACATGGGACATGTCAGACCGTGCCTTCTCCCAGTCCACTGTGAATGACCAGCAACGCGAGCGTGTGCTGCAAGTAGCAATTCAGTATGTAAGGAGGTGATTCGTGTTGCTTGTGTGTGATCAACTCGGGTGCGGAGTTGAACGAGATGTAAGTGTACTGTACATTGTGACTTACGTTCCACTCAAACCCCCCCACAGCGATGCCGCTAGCTGCCCCAGTGCCTGCCAAGCCCACAAAGTGACCGCTACCAATGTTGCTGGCAAACAGGGACGCACCGACCTTAATTTAAAAGAGCACAGAAATGCACTGAAGCGTAATTGGAAGTGCAGGAACATCATGGGAAGACTAACGGAAATGCACTGAACAGAGAAATGAGTGCATAGTGAAGTTGAGCCCTATATTGCTCCTTTTCTGGAAGCAACCAAAAGATTTTGCTGCTTATTAAGATCCAAAAGGATATGAGTGGCCCTTCCTTGGATCACAAAAAGTGATGAACCTTAAAAGATAGATTTAGTCTTAAAACAATGGTCAGGTGCTCGTGTGAACGTTGAAAGAGGCTTCGCTTGCTGTAATCATTCCTCCCATTCATACTGACCATGATGAAGATCTCTTCCTAATGTGATTCCAGGGGAAGTGATGGGGGACAAAATTCACCATTTATTTAGATTAAGTCCTCATCATCGGCTTGTAAGGAGGATTGTGGATTTTGTTCCCATGACTTCTGAACATGCATTGGGGGGAATCTTTTAATGTCCAGTATGAACAGGGGAAATATTACGTCAAACAAAACCTGTTTCAGTGCTCATATGGGCACCTGACTATAGTTTTAAGACAGACCTGATCCTGAGCCTATCCTTTAAAATTCTCCTTTCACCTGAAAGTTCAAGCAAACTTCTTCTACCATACTAGAACCTGACTGAGCGATACTGGATTTTTCAGACTGACACTGATATGGATATTCAAGCTACATAAACAACATTTTTTGATTATAATGCCTTGAATTTTTTTTTTTTTTTTGACTGAGTGGAACATTTTATGGTTGAAAAAATAAGCTTGTCACTGCCCTCTATTGGACAAAGTATGAAATGGTGACACTATTTTCTGAAATACGTCTCTGGCATTTCTGGGCCGCAACTTGTTGTTAATGTCTGCCAACATATAGGCTGATAATAATAACTTAAAATCTTAAAGCATATCAAGTATATTTATTGGTCTAACTCTACACTGAGCTCACCGGCCACCACGTCATCGTCCGCCCTGCCAGGAAGTACCCTCCAACTGTCCCACGATTGGTCCGAAACATGGACTAGAACGCAGACAGGACAATTCTGTTATTCTCACGAACCAAATGCGATATTACCTATTTCTACTTGTACATACAAGCACAACATACATATTTTATGCTGATATACATATTTTACTAAGTCATCATAATCTCCAGTTAATTAAGAGTCTGTGTCAGTTATGGACACATACAAACGCGTTCACTCACCCAAATGCCGACACTGATGACCATGATGAAATATCCAATGATGATGGTGATGTCTGCTGGGTTGTTGATGGTCACCTTGTCTGACAAGGGACTCTCCATTGCTCCACCTGTACCCGAAAACACCTCTACTAATCTGTAGCTTGATGTAGTCCACCTCCTATACTAGACAACCTGCCTTTGATTTATCTGCAGCCCCAGAGCCTTAAAACTCCCCCTAATCTGCAAAAACACCTAAAACCTTGGTGTAGGTATGACCAAATAGCTACAAGAAATGAAATAATGTATCTTTGGCCGACCGATGTATGTGCAGGCAAGCTGGGATGGCCAGTCCAAGGGAGAACTTTGGCCAGCAGTGGCAATGGGCAGTTTCAGCAGTTTATTAGTTACAGTAATTATTAACATCATACCGTGAAAAACAGGGTTTCAGTCATGTAGTTCCAATGAATTTTCTGAATTTTACATGCAGAAATTAACCCGTATCTCCTGTCAGCCTCTTTTATGCACAAACAGCTAATATCTTTGCCCTCAAAGTAGAAAATGTTAACGAAGCAGCCTGAAATCACTAGTTTGTCGATAAGTCAATGGACACTTTATTCCACTTTATGAGGATTTTTCATTATTTTTGACATTTTATCGAGTAAATATTTCATTGAATAATAGTAAAAATTTGCTACTATGATACCGAGAATATTCTTGGGTAGCAGCTCTATTGCAGCCATTCAATCGGGGACCCATCACACTTGAAAATATTGAATGTGTCCTATTGCACACTGCATAGGTTTGTTTCCCAATCTGATCATTGATCAGCCAAGTGTGTGTACAGTTGTAATAAAGTCATCAGTGAAAATAAAACCATTTAAGCAAATAGTCCTTTAATCGTTTGATAGCACTGCTTTCATCAAGTCATCCATTTGCCTTTCAGCTCACAAACGTCATTCGATTGTACAAACGAGGGCAGCTTTACTTCTCCGAATGGACACACAGTACATGGGTGTGCATGTGTGCAAAGAGCTTGTGTTGAACAGATATACGCCCCGGCATAGAAAACATGCATGCGCACACAATCACTTTTCACATCTCATACAAGCTGTAAGCACACGGAGGAAAAGAAAATCAAGTCACTGAACATTTCTGGGTGAGAATTCGGAGCGTGTTATGGGAAATAAAACTGACAGTGTGTCATGGGTATTTGTAGAAACAAGCTCACAACTCATGGTTAAAAAAACAAAAACAAACAAACAAAAACTCTTCATTCTGTGTTTGACCAGTGAAACCAGAAACCAGAAAACTTTTTTGCATTTCGGTCAGCTACACACTTCAAGTCATACTTATCAGGTATGAATTCTTATAATATAAAATGTCTCGAGCCCAAACATCTGAGTTGTCCCTCTTACTGTTCATGAAAAGAGCTCATCATTGTCTCTGTTCAAGAGCGTGGGTTGGGTGAGGAAAAAAAGATTGTGGAATATTGTTTGATTTTTATGTACTAATTGCATATAGTTGAATAAGCTAAAGTATGTCATGTAACATATAGTATGTATTAAAAACAGACTTAATATGGACCAGCAGTGATCACAATGTTACAATTAATAAGCTGAGTGAGACGGTAGCTGTGTCACTGGAGAGTTTCTATGCTCGCTAGAAACGGCTTGTTATCGGTGGTGTTAAACGTTGGCTGGAAAATTGGGGAAGTTCCACTGTTCTGGTCTCAAGGGAAACTTGAGTCATTGTAACAATTTGGAAAGTTCTGAAAGGGAGGATGGTTTGACTGAAATTCATGAAATGTATTTTCGGCTGGTTTATTCAGGATAACCTAGTGGAAAGCAGTAAAAAGCAGAGCTATTAGACAAACGTGACCAAAGTCTAATTTTAATCTTTTTTGGGAAGATACATGACTTTTGCATCAGTTGGTTATATTATGTGAAAAAGCCTCTATTTTTTCCCAACTTCAACCGGTTTAAATTCTTGAGTTTCAGACTACATTTGATTTACTGCTTTGGTAAACGCTGTCTCTTATCTCAGGGGTAGGAGTTGGGACTAAAAATTGAATTTTGCCATTACCGAGGCCCATCCTGCCACCATCTTCATTTCCTGTTTTAGGCTGACAATGTAACTGACCTATCCAAACAGTATCAGTGTTCACCAAGCTAAAGCTACGTCTGAAAACTAATATCTGGTCTGCAGTAATGAAAACTTTGATTGTTGAAATGGTGAAGTCAACTGAGCAAGTTGACTGAATTAGCGCCCAAAATAGTTCCCTGATGCGTTTTTAATGGCCCATTGATTTTAATGTCGTAGACATCTTTCCGTGATTTTCATATTTCAGACACAGCTGGCAGTTTTTTTTTCCATATGCACATATCTCCCCCAGAAGTATCTGGATTTGATCAATTTGAATAAATAAAAGAAGAAATCAGACGAGGAGAGAAAACATAGCGGCTTACAACAAAACAATGTGCTTACATTTCTGGCCAAACTTTCTGACTTTCAGAACTCAGTTACTTTGAAGCCCTTAGTCAGAGAGATCAAAACACATGTGCTGCTTTCTGACAGCTCTGTTCAAACTCTTATTATAGTGCCATCCTACAGTACAGCCAGGCTTCCTAAACTGCAGTCAGAGCAAAAGTTACCATTTCAAAACAACAACAAAAACAACCTTAAAAATACATTTCAATAAATAATGTGCAATGCTAATGTGTTCAGATATGTCATATCCTCTGTGCCCAACACATTCACAAGTCCGGTGGCTGGAGCAAATGAAAGAAAAATGTAATCCTGACACGGCTGCTGAATGAAGTAAAGGCAGCTGTTCACCTGGCTTGAATGTTTCGGAAAGATGCTGGACAGAGCGACAGTCCAGACACAAACATAAGTCATCTTAAAATAGGGCCGCATGAAACCCTTACATATTTATCACCTATCACTGTAATTGTACAGTGGGATCTATAAAATGCCGTGAATCAAGATGCACAAATTTGCTGTAAAAACTAACAATATGAAACAGTTAGTATGTGAAATTCTCCCCAGAATGAAACAGTTCCCGTATTTCCTCACTTTGCAGTACAGTGTTGTCGAGATCTACCCAGTAACCCTGACAGGAGATTTTCCATTGCTAAAAGACATCTTACTTACTGATGATGGAAGAAGGTGTTCTGACTATCGTATGTCATTTTTTCCATACCCAGCCCTATCAGCACATTTCTCCAAATGCTACGTTCCACTTCTTTGACTTGGCGGCGTCTTTATAAGAACATTGAAAACATGAATAAAAGTTCCTGCCAAGTAAAAACACACTCTTGGGCCTTTGCTCAGCACGCAGGGGTTTGAATAGGCCAATGAGAACTACAAGTTGCACCAAACCCTCAGGTTTTCTGCTTTTATAAAAGATTAGACTGAAGTCCTCCACTGAATTGGGAAGATCAGTACAGGGGACAGACTTTTCCTTGGATGAGAAGCTGAATCCTTTGTTTTCTGAGAATTACTCAAAGGACACACAGAATTTAGTTCGATCACAGAGGTAACGACTATCCACACTTTTTAACAGGATGCTGAGTGCAGCACTCTTTCAGTTTCCAAGTACTGAGAGCAAACTGGGTGTGCTGCAAACAAGCAGACTGGAAGAAATGTATCCAATACTGCAAGTGTTTTTGTTTCAGGCTCTAATAAAAGGTCATTCAGCTTAAAGTTGAGGCAAATCAGTGAAATATGGCCTTGTCAGAAATGTGCAGGTATCCTTGTGTCTAAACTGGTGAAAAATTCACAGCATTGAAATGATTCTCAAACAGCCTTAAAAATATTACACCAGCAAAACCCTGACAACATTACACCATGAGAATACAATTATAAGGCCCCTTTCTCTCTCAAAGGACTTAACCGTTCTGACAGCTAGTGGATTGGTTACATTCAGGTGCATGTTGCCTGTTAAACCAGTTTTTGGCTCCACTTGCCCTCTGCCTGTACAATTGACTATCCATGCTAAATTTCATAAGATCGGTCTGCGTCCAGTCCATTAATATCCTGCTCTGTGGCTGCACTCTAATTGTATAAAATAGTCTCTTCCTTGTGACTTCATCTCAACACCAACATTTCTTGAGGTCAAGGAGGCGCTAATTCAAACTCAGCCTGGAGCTCATCTCAGTGTCACATGATCGGCTGCCTCAACTTCAGTCATACTGCTCCCTGTCAAGCTAGTCAGCAGCCTTCTTGCAGTTTTCTTTGGCTAGTCTCAGTCTGGACAGGATATGTTTCTTAGGGAATTTTAGAGTGGTACACCCAAACTGGCTCACTCCTCCTGTATCTCCAGGAAGTTTTTCACGTCTCTGGACCCAGCTCCGCCAACCGGGCTTCCAACAGTACACACTGTCATAGAACCGTGAGCCATTTTCCCCACCCAGCACATAAATCCTCCTTTTCCACCTGGCCACACCCCCAGCTGCTATCCGCCGCGGCAGCCCGGGAAATACCACAGGGCTTGGGGCTCGGTCGCTTCCACCACCTGCACCGCCCCGCTGCTCCGCGGTGACCATCACCCCTCCCCCAGTCACCTCCCTCTCTACCCCGGACCCCCTGCCCTCTCTGAAAAACAGAACACGCCCAGTGGCGTCCAAAGTCTCCAGATTGGTGTAGTTTCCATCTAAGAACTTGGTGGTATCCCTCATGTATCCCCCGATTGCACAGACTCCTCCTCGCACTGCTACTCCTCCGGCAAGGCAGGTGGCGCCAGAGTCCAGCGACACACGTGTCCAGCAGTCTGTTAGGGTGTGATAAATAAGCACACCCGAGTGGACCACAGCCCGGTTCTGTTCTAGTGTAGTTCCACCCAGAAGGTAAAGTCGTCCACGTAACGCTGCGCAGGCAAAGGCGCGCAGAGGTAGTGGTAGCCGAGGCCCCGGAGCCCACTGTAGTGTAGTCAGCACCAGTGTCTCACTGGAGTCCAACAGGGCCGAGCGGTTACTGCCACCTAAGGCATAGAGTGACTCTCCACATCCCAGCAGGCCTAGCATAGCCCTGGGCTGGACCATTGAAGGCCGCTCTATCCAGCGGTCCAACACTGCATCATATTCATGCACAGCTGCAGACACAGAGCCTGTCCGCAGAATCCCACCAGCTACAAACAGCCTGTCACCGACTGCAGTGCAGCCGGGACTGACAAGTGATCCCAGCGCTGCTAACTTCTCCCACTTCCCTGTCCGGGGATCAAAGCAGTCTACTGTGTAGTCTCTTGCAGCTAAATTCTCATCCTCCCGAGGCGTCAGGTCCACACAGACAATCTTTTTCTCAAACATTCCCTCCCGTGGTCTCAGAGGCCCCCCAAGGCCCTCACCAGCCGCAGCGGGCCCCAACTCCTGGCTCAGTCTTCGGCTCTCTTCCTGTGACAGCAGCCCCGGCCGCAGGTGGTGCAGCAGTGCTGGCATGTGGGCGTAACGGTCCAAGGGCTGGTGCTCTGCCCAGCGGCGTGCCGCATCGTAGACCTCCGCCTCAGAGTCAACCCCCAAGCGGTCTGAGCTCAGGAGGCTGCCTAAGGTGCCATGGTCAAGTAGGAGGAAGTCTTTCTGCCGGGCAACCCGGGGGAAGTGCTGGGCTACCAGCCGCAGGGAGGCACGCAGCAGCAGTTGGTCGTGGTGAGAGCGAGCCAGAGAGTACATCCCCAGGCAGTTATCTACTGAGAGGTGCTCAAATAGAAACCTGTAGAGACAAGAGTGGAGAGAAATGACAGGAGGAGAGAAAGACGAATGAAAAGTGACAGAAGAGGAGAGAAAAAGAAGGGAGGGCAGAACATAAACAGAAGAATGTCAAATTTGATCATTGTGAAGTCTAATGCAAACTTGATCATCTGTCACTTTTACAAAGATTTACCTGGAGCACAGGTCTTGAAGGGGCATGACCTGAAGCCGGTTGGCAGCCACAAACAGATCCTCAGCTGTGTCCAGAGAGAGTCCCGCCTCACCAGTGTACACAAACTGGATGACAGTCTCCATGACAGACGGCGTCACCTCCTCCAGACGGATCTCCGTTAGGCGGGACTCCACCAGGGGGCTGGTGAACATGGCCCGGAAGTAGGGGCTCACAGCTGCTAAGAGGACTCTGAGGGGAGAGACAAGGTTGGACGGTGAAAGGGAGGAATACAGAATATAGCTTCTTCTGTGGAAATCATAGAAGATGAAGAACACAGGTCTACACAAATGACTGCTTACCAATGGTAAGCTGGTTTGATATCAAACAAAAACTGCAAATGGCTTTCATCAAGAAGAAAACTGGCCTGTATCATAGCAACTTTTGCAGAAGTTACATTTTCTTCCTTTTCCTCTCCTTCTCGCTTTCTGCACTTCAAAAGTCTCTTAGTCTCTGACAGGTGGAAAACTGGGTTTCTATGTTATAATTGGTGCAGAAATTATCACTCAAACAATCAGTAATTCAATTAAAAATATGATGACAACTTTGAATATTTGTACATCATTTGTCATTCAAGTCATTTATTGAATTGAAAATAAAAATTATTCGGTAAATACTGAAATGATTCACTTGCTTTCCTCCATTTCATATACTGCAATTGTAAATGACAGTTTTTTTTGGACAGTATATAGTCATGAAAACTCTACAACTTAAAAATTGGCAAAAAAAAAAAACGATAAATTCACTGATTGTGCAAAATATTTGTTAGTTGCAGCCCTGGCTGAAATGCTCTTCTCAGTGCATATGTGAAGTGAGTCTATCGCCATTTGTGGGAAAGGGCAGTAATACCATACCTGTGACACATGAACTTCTTTCCCTCAACAAGCAGAGTAACATCACACAGCTGCTGGGCATCGAGGAGTTGCTTCAGTCCTAAAACACAGCCAAAAGGGGAAGGAAAAACAAAGACGAGGGGGAGGACAGAAGGAGGAGAAGGAATAAGGGAGATTAAAAGGTTGCTAGGATAGGTGAAAGTAAATGAGTCACAATACAAGGGCTTGATTCCAGAGTCTCACCAACACCCTCTCTATACTCTATCTGTTTTTTGTGACCCACCATGTGTGATGTAGTCCCCCAACGGGGTGGTGCTATCATCAGGGAAGTCCTCCTCTTCTGAGTCGCTGTCTGACAGAGGCTCCCCTCCTCCCCCATCCCCGTCCTGCCATGGCTGGGGACGCCAGGTGACTGTGCCCCCCCGCACAGCATTCATCTGAGAATTACACGTGCATATGCATTTGAAGTGAGCAAACACAGAGCAGGTTTTCCACTTTTACCTTCATGCATGCAGAGCCTATCTGCAACAGACAGGCTTATGTATTATAGATAGAGGCCCTGTAACAGACATGACCCAGATGTGAAAAATGTTGCGTTCATGATAGCGTACGAGTACTGTACAGCTTAATTTTAAGCTAAGTAAATATTGTTTGCACCAGATTCACCATACGCCATTGTTACAATATGTTTCCATTTTCACGTTACCAGATTAACAATGTCTTCACAATAGACTGGCTAAAATAACACACACACACACACACACACACAACCAACACACACAGCAGGCTTTTGTTGTAGCCTCAGTTTACCGGTAAGGATGTTGAATTTTTAGCTTATTACCTTTGCTCTTCTTCTCGTTTCCACCGTGAAAGATGTTTGGGTCTCACTTTCAACAGGAATTGGTGAGGCAGTTCGGAGCAGGTTAACGGTATCCAAGTACCCGGTTATTTCACGAAGTTTCTGGAGGCTTTCCTGGCTCCCATTTGGTTATCTTGGTCCTCCGGGCTCCGCTGAACGGCTCGTCCCGGCCTGTGGTGAAGACGCGTCAGGCTGCTCGCTGCTCCAGTCCCGTGCACAACATCACCACTAACTGACGGACCAAACTAGCTCACAACGGAACAATTCTCCTCCAGCGCAAAAGATTCTCGTCGTAACACATATCAGTCCACCATGGCAGTAAGCACACACGTCCAGCTCGGCGGTGAGACAGTGCAGGGTGTAGTTTTTAGAGCCTAAAGGGCAGAAAATCAGCCTGGAGTTCAGGTTCAGTCGGCCGCACTTGTTATGTCTGAACCGGATTACCGCAACGTTAAACTTCCGCTCATCTGATTGGCTGACCTTTGGCTCGTGACGATTGTTTGGAGCTGAGTCGGTTTTCTGTCACTGGTAAAATTACAATATTTCCAGATACATTTTGACTTTTTTGACAACTTTCGCTTAAAATATCTGCTGCGTATTTAAAACAACATTTAAAAAGGCATTTAATTTTTATTCCTATTACGAGAGCGTGATTTTTTTTCCCCTACCCAAGGTGGGCGAAGACCAACCCCTACCTTCCCTCTGATTGGCTAGTACTCGTTGCCGTCGTAGGTTGGGTTGGTTGGGTTTAGGCATACATAGTGATTATTGGTTTGGGTTAGGGTAAGAATATCAGGATAAGCCAATCAGAGGCAGGGTAGGGGCGGGTCCTTGGCTACCTCGGGTGGGAAAAAAATAACCCATTCCGATTAATTAATTTCCGCATTCATGTTGCATTCATGGCAGATTCGACTGTTTCACTACCGTACATAGTGCTCCCTGTTTGAATGAGGAACTAAAAAGAAAAGAGGCTAAGAACGCAAATGGTCAATATTGTAATCATATGTTAGTCTTTCATTTAATTCAAACGCATAAGTTTTGTGGTGCACGGTGAAAGGCTGATCAGGAGCATACACAGAATATAATTCGGTATATTCCTATACCCCGTAAATGCAACAGTGACCACAAGACAAGTATGGCGACGTGCATCGGCATGGTTGCAAGAATTGGAGGCGCCGCGTTGACTGTGTTCAAGCCGGTCGCTAGACAGTGTTCAAGGCAGAGGACAAGCGTGTTCGTCCCGCACCGCTTCGCGCATGGAGCCCGGAGCAGTTTGTACGAGCATGTCCGTGAAGGCTACAGTGACAAGCCCGAGCTGGACATGAGAGCAGTGTGTGAGGAGACCGACAAAGTCATAGCTAATGTGGAGAGCAGGAAGGGCGACCTGCGAGCGGACGATGTCGGGAAGATTGTAAGTGTTTATTGCTGCCAACTTAATGTTGTTAGTGACATAAAAACCACGACTTTAGCTTTTGCCAAAAATAGGCCTGTGGAGTTGACGGCGGGCTGTGTTCTACCTCAGTGTTTTTTTTATTAAAATGATTTACATGCCAAAGAACAAAAGTTGCCTACTGTTTTGTGAGGAATGGGCTGCGGTTGGCATCTCATTTAACAAATACAAATGAGTCCTCCTAATTATAGAACACTGAAATTAAAGACCCCCTCTGGACATGTTTTAGGACTTAAAAAATGAGTAAAAAAAATGAAGTAAAGTTTGTGTCTCATATGGTTTTTCCTCATAACACATCAATTACCTTGTTAAAAAGTCTTACATTGACTCCTAATGTTACTCTTTCTCCCTCACTGAAAAATCCAGAATCTTTGAACATGTAAATATTGTTTCTCTCAAAAGTCTAACTGTCGGACACAAGATATGTCCCCTAACCTTTACTTCAATGAAAGGTCCACTCTCAGTGTATGTCCACTGTAAGTTTCAAGATACCACACCACACGTGTGTAAGTTTTGCTGTCACTAAGTCCTGCTCATACATCCATGTCTTGAAGTGAGTTTGAGGGGGGAGCACAGAAGAACTTTCCTCCTTTAGAAGAGGAATGTGAAAACCATACAATGTACGGTCATGCTGACTGACATGGAAATTAGGTACATGACATTTCCACTTTACAGTCTATTATAAAGTATTTTTGAAAAGTAGCCATGGGAAATAGTATGTGAGGTTCCCTCGTAGAAATGTTGGAGGAAGCATGTAAAGAATACTAAAAATTAGACCCAACGTTATCGGTCCAGTACGTAAACACACAAATAGAATTTGTCTCAGTTTGTCGGTAGCTCTCAGTATATTTACATATATATTCAATATATTGAAAACAAATGTACAGGACATATACACAGTGCACATATACAGTGGATATCTCCAGCTAAGCAAGGAGAGCACAGGGAAACACAGACCAATGAAGGTTAAGAGTTTAAATGTAATGACTTTTTCAGGCCCAAAGTTTCACTGGCTTCTGATTTGATCTCATTGATTTTGTGTTTGTGTGTGTGTGTGGGTGTGTCCACATTGCAGGTCAGTGTGTGGCAGGAGCTCCAGGCAGTGAGGACGGAAATCTCCGAGCTGGAGAAGCAGAAGAGACACATCAGTGACACAGTCAGAGCACTAGTGGTCAGTAAAGGTTATTATAGCATCGCTCACCGTCACCAGTTTCCTAAACTATGTTGTTTGCGTTGGTTGTTTGTAATGTTATAGATGCAAAATTCATAAAATCTTCTCTCAAAATTAACATATCCATCCAAAATCCCCATTTTCACTTAAGGTTTGCGTGTTTCTGACTTCTCTTCTCTTCTCTTCTCTTACAGACCAGGAATGACAAGAAAGCTCTCGCCAATGTAAGTTCAACTTCAGAACTTCGGCTCTTTCTTATTCACTCTGTCAGTCTTGGCAATCATTTCTCCTCTCAGTGGTAAATAACATTTGGGGACACCTCTGAGGCCCTGTCTTTTTACCCTGCAGCTTCCAGAGTACACCAGTGCTCTGCAGAGGGGTCGAGAGATCCGCAGCAGGCTGAATCAACTCTACCCCAAAGAGACTGAGCTAGATCAGGAACACTACGGCCGAGCACTCAGATTGCCCAACACCACACACCCTGATGTGGTTAGCGCGTGCGCACGCAAACACACACACACATTGTCCAGAGCATCTGGGGAGAATTTTGCTGTGAAGCAAGTCTGTTAATTCAAGTTTCTTTTTCCTTTCTCAGCCAGTTGGAGATGAGAGTCAGGCGAGGGTGGTGGAGCTGGTCGGACAGAAACCAGGTGACTGATGTGATCTATGCTTTCACTGAAGTGTGGGTGAATGGATTTTGACTAGACATGCTTAAAAAAATCTTCAAAGGAATAATCCAACAGTCCTCTCACTCTTTTGCTGTAGAGTTTGACTTCAAGCCCAGAGGCCATGTAGAGCTGGGGGAGGACTTGGGTCTTATCAGGCAGAGGTGAGGATGAGTCTGATGCTTGTTGCTGTTAAGCACTTGTTCCACTTGAATTCCACTTGCTGTACCGTCTTTGCACTATTCTTTTGAATCTTTTGTTCATGTGATTGAAAAAACTACCCTACTATTTAATATGTTGGCTACTATTTAGTCCACCCTCATTGGTATGAATGGGGATCACTATATTTTGTTCCTCTGTCCTCTCCTGCAGGCATCTGTCTCACGTCTCAGGCCACAGGTCCTACTATCTGAGAGGAGCAGGGGCCAGACTTCAGACCGCACTCCAAAACTTCGCGCTCCACACTCTGCAGCAACGGGTAAGCATATGTTTGGAATCTTTAGATATGTCTGCAAAATGAGTGAACATAGAAAAGCCAAACTTGAGTTTTCGTTTTGACTGCAGGGCTTCATTCCCATGGTTGTACCTGACATGCTGAAGGGGGCAGTGTTTGTGAGTAGCTCTTTACAAACTGAATTGGACTTAATAAACGATAACATGAGATCTCATCTAAAAATGTGATTCAAATGTTTGTAAATTGAAAATCAAAAGTAATATTTTGCAACATTAACAAAGTTCTTTTTTAGATTTTGTTGTTATAGTTATGACATTGCTCATATTCATTTTAGTGTGTGCAAAAAACTCAGTTTTAAACAGAAGTATCGGTTGAAAGACCAATGCATCTTCAAGCAACAAAATGTCCCATGCCTGACTTCAACTCGCGTTGACTGGTCGTTCTGTTTCCTCCCCCAGGAGGGCTGCGGGATGCAGCCCAATGCCCATCGCTCTCAAGTCTACTCCCTGGACCCGGCTCGCTTCCCGGACCTCAGCCTGGCTGGGACTGGAGAGGTTGGGGTGGCAGGTGAAACTCAGTTCTTCATTAATGTTAATGCACTGCCTTAATGTGCTGCAATCGCAATGAGGTTTTCATTTCCTTGTAACAATAAATGACCGGTTGCTTGCTACCACCAATGAACAGTACAGAAGGTATGTGCTTCTGGTTGTCGTTAATTTTACTAAAGGCCCTACAGGCCCTCCGCCTTATTATTCTTATTTGTTTATGGGGTTTGGTGACCTCACGTACTTTCCAACATTGAGCCACTGAACTTCAACCTGAGTAAAGGTCTAAATAGCCCGAATAACTGCAAACACCAAACGCCATCTGGGTGCACAACGGGTCACAGGTTTTTATTCAGAAAATTTGTGATATTAGGGTTTACAGAGCATCCTGATAAATGACACAAGAAGGAATTACTGAACTCTCACACACATCGTACTGTGCTGTGTATATTTGTTTTGGAACAACATGGTATTTTAGAAATTATAACTAACAGGTACTAGTTGTTGGCCAGTTACACTCAAAATGTATAGTTTTCAATTGAGCAGTCTCTGAATTCGACTCATTGTTTAAGTGAGGCTTGAACTAATTAGTGTATCTTGCTGTCAGTCAATGTACTGTGCGACTTTCGTGTATCTAAGTTGTGGAAGATTAGCTTCCCTGCTCAGAAACTCCTTATTTGTGATCAGTGCTGCGCGGCCAAGGCCAGATTTTGATGGACCATGGGCAGACTGTGTGCTTTTGTAACTCCTCAGAAAACTGATTCAGACCATGTGTGCTATAGATGTGTGAGGCTGATATCATTAAATGCCGTTGCTCTCTCTGTCTTGCATCTCACACTGTCACTAGAGTGGGATCCACATGCATGTGTTAACTTGACGGCAATAAATGCTGTGGGAACAAATACATATTGTGTCAAAGGCAACATATAGTACGACGAGATCAGTTATTAGAATGAGTGGTGATGTTTGAGTAATATTAAAAACAGGTTTAAAGCTGTTTTTTCAGTCGTAGTTTCTGTTTAATAGGTGTTTCATGACAGGTTTGCCTCAGCCAATCAGAAATGAGAACCTGAGGCATCCACTTGTAGTAAGTAATTATGTGATGAGTACCTCTCCTCCTCAGGCTATTTCATGGATCATGCAGTAAACTGGAAGGACCTGCCTGTCAGGTTAGGAGCACCCCTCACTCCTAGTTTGCATCAGATCGAGTGTTACATTTGGGTAATTGCAGCTGACATGAGCTGTCATGTCTCACTGCAGGACAGTGTGCAGCAGCACCTGCTACAGAGCAGAGACAGACACTGGCAGGGAGACATGGGGCCTCTACAGAGTTCATCACTTCAACAAGGTCAGAAAGGACAGCAACACATTTTGTCATACACAGGAGTTTCTACTTGGATGACTATACAACCTAACAGTATACAGAAACTCATTTTTAAACAAGTGCCTCTATGCACATGGTCGTGTACACAGGTGAAATAATTTAACTTCAAATTTGATTTGTTATTAGCTATAAATGACGTGCAGGGCTTTCAAATTTGCCGGTGCGTAGTACAAACTCTTTGTTAGCTGGTAACGAGTGTCAGAAATATATTTTTTTCCTTTTTTTAACTCTTAATAATTATGATTATGCTAATGAGGTGTGTGTGTGTGTGTGTGTGTGTGTGTGTGTGTGTGTGTGTGTGTGTGTGTGTGTGTGTGTGTGTGTGTGTGTGTGTGTGTGTGTGTGTGTGTGTGTGTTCAGGTAGAGATGTTTGGAGTGACAGCAGATGAGACAGGACAAGAGAGCTCTCAGCTGCTGGAGGAGTTTGTGTCTTTGCAGAAAGAGATGTTCTCTGCCCTGGAGTTACACTACAGGTCAGCACACACACACATTACGGTTTTACGTAACATTTCGATGTGAGTGTGCATTATATGAGCTATAGCTTGGTTTTGAGCTATAAGTTGTATTTGTGTGTATTTTCCCTCAGAGTGCTGGACATGCCGACGCAGGAACTGGGTCCTCCTGCTCACAGGAAGTATGACATTGAAGCCTGGATGCCAGGGAGGAACAGCTATGGAGAGGTCAGCCCCATCTTATCACTGTCACATACTTACTTACCTCATTTCTACATTATTAATCAGGTATGTAGGAAATAACTGAACTTCATCTGATGTTCTGCTGATCATGATATATGTGAAGTGGTTCATTTGCGATTATGTATGCTATAAGTTATGCATGGAAGGACACACACACCTGCCTTTAGTCTGAAGAATCGCTCAGTCCTCTTGTAAGTCAAAACTGTTAAAAGTCTGTAGGTTGCCCCAACACACAAGCAAGTCCTCACGCTCCCATGTTGTCAGTCCTACAAATTAAAGTTAAACTCTACCTTTTGCACCTGCAAAACAGACATGTGTTCATTAAATTTCTCTATATAGCTTATGTATAATAACATAAATGTTTTGTAGCCAAACAGTTGTCCTTGGTTTAAAAAAAGTCAATTTTGAACCCCAATATTTAATTAATCATCCTGTGCATTATTTATGGTGAGCAGAATTTGTAGCATGCATGACTAGAGAGTTGTCAGAGTGAAATCTGGCATTACGGACGTAAATGTTGAGCATTTTGGCCCCATTTCACTACAAAATGCTGCACAAACAGTTGGAAGAAGGCATTAACGTCCAGGTATTGAAAAAAGGCTGACATAGAACTGACAGAGGTTTACTTGCTTCTGATGATCCTGGTGGCACTTGCTGTCTGTTAGATTTCCAGTGGGTCCAACTGTACAGACTACCAGAGCAGACGCCTCAACATCCTATATGAGAGAGAGGACGGCAGCCTGCAGTACGCCCACACGGTAAGACTGCAGATGAGGCAGCACTGCTGTTTTAGCTTACAGCAGTGTACCACCTCCATAATGCGTTTTTTGTGTGGTTTTCATTTCTCCAGGTGAATGCTACAGCATGTGCCATCCCCCGAACAATCATTGCTATCATGGAGACTCACCAGACCAAAGTAAGACACCAACATGGGGGCACACGTCACACAAGGGTTCCTTTTTTTTTTAAATTGAATTCTTTACTGCAGGTTTCTTGGAAAACAATGGCTTGTGCTGAAACGGTTGCAACATGCAACAAAATTATGACCTGGTTTTTCTAGGAACTGTAATAGGCTCCAGCATTTCTCTTTGTCTGTATACCAGCAATAACCAGCAGATGTTAACGAAGTCCTGTTCAGGAAGGAGCTGAATGTGAAATCACATGTGTAGCTCAAAATTATGTTAGTAGGCATGTGCCAAGAGGAACTGGGAAAAAAGCTGAAAATCTTGAGCCAGTATAACAACATAAGACTAAATAAGCATTACAAGAACCTTTGTTTAAAGTGTAAATTGTAAACATTTTTCTAAAAATAATTGTGAAGTTAATCCTATGTCTTTATCTGCCTTGACAAAGCCTTATCTTATTGTGCCTCCTCTATGACAAATGTGCATTTCTTCGGGTGTTATTAGTGTGCAATGTGTGGTGTTGGAGGAGCTCCCCCTAGTGAGTGTTCTTAGGGGTCAGTAGCCGGCCAAAATATTTTTAAATAAAATGTGAAATCTTTTTTATGAATAAAGTAGAACCAAAACAAATGATTATTTTATTTATCAAATAATCAGATCATTATTTTGTTTTTTTTTTTTTTTTTTGGCCTATAAAATGTCAGAAAATAACACACATAACTATAACATAAGACAAAGAAGGACAGAAAATCCTCACAATTGAGAAGTTGGCATAAGGAACATTTATCCTTGAAAAAAGACATATACAATTGTTAACTTCTTTGTAATTATTAATCATTTTTCTGTTGGGTTATTTTTTTTCCTGTATCTTCTTTTGTCCTTTTCCCCATCCGTCCCTTCTCTCCATCTCCCCAGGAGGGAACAGTGCGTGTCCCCCAAGCCCTGCAGCCGTATTTAGGTCTAGAAGTGATCGAAAGGCCAAAGTACACTCCACTGAAATACATCGGACCCAACCAGCACAGTCGACCACCCAGGCCTGCTCCTAAGACTAGATGACGCTAATGCAAGTGTAGTGCTCTGACGCCAGCCATCGTCCACAAACACCTGAGGTGGGAGTCAAGTCACATTCAACACCACCACGTCAGACAGAAAGTCGAGGCACGAGGATTTTTGAATATTTTGGCGTCCATCCACTTCCAAGTTGTTAATGATCTCTGCTGTGTTTCAGATGCAGTGAAATACAGTCGGACTTTTGAGTTGAGCGTGAATTGAGGCAGTGGATCAGACCTCAACCCAGCAGTTTACTGTCACTGTAAATATATTTATGTCTTATTTTGTCGAATGCCATGAAATTGGGAATGGAAGCCTGGATGTCTGTTGTCCACATAATTAGAAGCAAAATAATATGGAAAAATCATTAAAAACAAGCGTTTAATTTCTATCATCTGTTGCTTTCTTTTTCTTTTTTTCTTTTTTTTTCTTACTTCAGTATTGGTGCAGAAAATCAGCCCGAACATGCACATTAACACTCAAACAAACTGAATGACATTGTGACCTTGAAGGTGGGTTGGGGTAGAATATTTAATGGCTCCCGGAGGTGACACACGGCGTGTGCCTGTTTAATGTGTGCTACATTACCAGTTGTTACAAAGTGTCAATAATTGATGTGCCAAAGTAATTTAACCAGCGGCTAGAGGAAGTGGTGATGTTTGCATGGACCTGCAAATAAAGAGAAAGCAGTTCTAACTGTATTCTCCCAGGGTACATTGTGTAGAATCGCATGGAGCTCCAGAGAAAGTTTAATGTGTTTAATTTGACCGTGTAGCAGCTTCAGCGCTGGTGTTAATATGCCTGAGATACGCGGTGTCTCATTTGAAATCCCGCCCTTTCGTTTATATAGGCTGCTGTATGTACACAACAACCACCTGACATCCCCGGCACCTTAACAGGGATTTGATCCGGTCTCAGTCACCTGACACGATATGACACCAGACACACACACACACACGCACACACACAGTTGTCCTCCGCGGCTCGGCTCGGCTCCACCTCGCTCGGCGGGTGTGTGAAGAAGCTCCAGCCCGTTATTTCAAGGTGATTCCCCGGCAGGAAGCTCACTTCTCGGATCCTATGGGAGTTTTGATAACCGCAGTTTTACTCTGGGCTGCCGTCGGAGGTAAGCATCCATCGCGTCAATTAAACAGACACGATATATATATGTGTGTGTGTGTGCGTGTGTTCGTGTGTTTTGGGCGCTTAGTATGAATTGACGGTACCAAATGCGAGCGAGGCTCTCAGCGGGTTACGCTGGAGCCGAGCCTCATCCTTCACACACCGCTGCCTCGGCTGCAGCCGCCTGTCGTTCCTCTGACCGGCACGAAACCAGCCTCGTGCTAACGACAGACGAGACACAACGCATTTCGCCGCTGGTGTAGGAGGGAGAAGGCTTCAGGTGTGTGCTAAACCCGTGGCGAAAAGCCTCCGGGGGTTTAGACTAATAGGCTAAACAGAAGCGCTCTTACGTAATGTGCTGTGCGCCCACCGTTTTGCTCGTCCGCTGGACCGGCGATGCTGCTGCTGCCGCTTGTGTGTGTGTGTGTGTGTGTGGGGGTGGGGGGGTGTTATTGGACTGCCCGCCGCCTCCGCCGGTCCTCTCGGAACAGCGTACGTCGCGAGAGAGAGACGCCTGCGCCCCCCGGGAGACGTGCGTGTGAAAATGGGGGTTTTATGTTGGGCCGCAGCTGTGTTGCGCGCGGTGTTCTGCAGCCCAGACAGCGGGTTAACCTACATAGAGCAGGCTGTACCCTGTCGGTTACCGTTACATTTATCCGTCGCAGTGTGTGAGGGCAATAATTGTCAAACCCCGCCCTGACACAGTACGGCTAAAGCTAGAACTAGACTCTGTTTCCAAAAGATACATATGACCTCAGAGCCAGCATCTGTAGGTAACATGTTGTACCAACCTTGGTGGTACTGCAGCTCCACGTCACGTATACCAAGAAGAGGGGTAATACAATTATAAACTCATCACCCTGTACAGTATATATGGTATCTAGTAAACTGCAGCCCCTTGACTTGCACAGACACTTTTGGTTTCTTAATTTCTAACATGGAGTTTGGTTGACCATGAGCAGCAGGACAAGCCAATAAAACCAGAGCCAGATCACAGCTTTACTTATGGGGCCAGCGTCCCAGCTTAGAGAGAACCCCCCCCCACACACACACACACACACACACACACACACACACAAAATCTCTCTTCATCACATGTTCTTGCAGAGTGTTACAGGGCCAAACTGTAGGCAGCTCACGTGTCTGTATGGGGGTTCACCACTGGTCAAAGGTATCCATCAGTCCTAGTGATTCTGATCTGCACTGATCTGTCCATGTGCTGACACAGAGACCAGAGTTTGGATTAGGTTTACACCTTATATGTGTGTCATGGTTGTGAAAGGGCCAAATGCACCTGAATTATATACAGTTGTCGTGTTTGACTCCATATCTGCAATATCTAATGTTGAGGAGTCGATCATATTTTTTTTCATGCAGCCTGGATTTAGTCCTAATATCGGGTGAAACATTTCAGGCCGTGTTTGATTAAAATGATTTAATTTAAATAAACACAGTTTTAGGAAAAATACCTAGCAAGCAACACCAGTGTGTTTACTTAATAGACATAAATAGATCAAATGAATGGCTTCAAAAGAATGGTAGATGGTTTTAATAGCTGAATTAAAACTGTTCATTCCATTAAGCTTTATGTGGGTTTTATAAAAGACATGCTTAGTATTTTGCAATTTTGCAGTTGTTTGCCTTAATTTAAGTTTGATTTACTTTATCATTTTTTTGGCATTTTAACAAGGCAGAAAAACCTTTCTAAATTGAAAGTGACATGGGCTGACATTTAGATCCATGAGTAAATGAAGGTGCAGTAATCGAACAGCGTCGTATCTCGTGCCACGGCCAGTCCTGGCACCCGATACACAACAGTAGAAGAAAAGGGCAGGGCTTCAGGCCGAACATGGATTGTGATTTATACTGACATTTAGTTCCTTGTTAGATTCAACGTAAAGGCACACTAAGATGGTGCTGCTTAGAGTGCCTTTAATGGTCTACTGGTAGGGATAGGTGACTGATTTAGCCCTGGTGGGAAACTACTTGTGAGATAAACCCTTTGGGAATATCTGCATCCTGGAGAGAGGAAGAGCGAAGAGGGTTAAGCTTCTTTGCTCTGTCACTTTACCGAGATAACTGTGCTTAAAGTTAATGAGGGGACGGCTCCACCCACGCCCAAGCAGGACAAACCACTGCTAAGTAACTAGCTCATCTGTGGTGCTCTTTGGGGTAGTTTGGTGCAGTTTTTGCTGCTGCCAAAATGCTAAATATATTGATTATGATTTACATTAACCTTACGCTCATTTCCTCTCTACTCTGTTCTCTCTCTGTATCTCCCTCCATGTTTTGTGCATCAGTGGGAAGCCGGCCAGTAAACTCACCCCTTAATGATGCAAAGGTCAGAAACAAGTCCCTTTTATTTCCCCTATCATTCAGCATAATTTTTTTTTTTTTAATTACTCGGCCACTAATTATGTGTGTTTTTTGTCATGTGCCTCCAGGTTGAATGTATTATCCAGGAGACACTGAATGAAGATGGGTCACAACATGAGTGTGGCCCACGGCTAGCAGGTGATGTCTCTTATTATCTGTCCATCTGAACTAAATAACACATAGTATGAAATGGTCAGTTGATTCTTCAATCTACAGAAAATTATTTGTAAACAATCTTGATATTTGATTAATAGATTAAATAATTTTGAAGCAAAAAATGCAAAACATCTGGAAAACCTTTTCATTATCAAACATGAAGATTTGCTAATTTTCTCTTGTATATCATTGTAAATAACAATAAAAAAAGGGTTTTGGACTGTTGGTAAGGCATGACAACACATTTGAAGATGTCAACCAGAGCTCTGGGAAATAGTGACAGGCCTCTTTCAGTATTTTCTTTTCTACAGGGCAAACAATTAATTGCTCAATTTAATAGCATGTGGAACTACTGTAATTCATCTATAACCTAAGATGGTTTATAGTAGATTAGAAGATATATGCCTTATTCAATGAAATTTACAGTCAGTCTAATCTGGGATCTGTGTTTTGACATTTCTTCTGTTACATAAGGACTTGTCACCATTACATTTGCTGGTATTATCTTCTGTGTTTATGTGTCCAATTATCAAAGTGTTAATGTGTCTTGTCATTCTTTGCAGAGGAACTTGATGGAGTGCAAAGACATCAAGGTCTGCTTAGGGAGCTGCAGAAGCTGGCTGATGATGGTATGCACAAATTCACACATACACACATGTCCCTGCATTTTTTCACACATCACTCTGAAACACTCTGACTTGGTGTTTCCTTTTGTTTTCTTGGAATTAAATTGATTTCAAAAACAAGTTTTTGAAGTCTTTTTGTGAGAGAGGTAATGTCTTAACCCCTAATCACACACATGTATTTCAACGACAGAGTGAGTATTCACTGACTACTGAAATCTGAATGTTGCAGAGAGAGAAAGGGAGCATGAGGATGAGAGGCAGAAGGAGCGTTATGAGTACAACTTGGCTGACGATGAGAGCGACTTCCAGCAAAGGACTGAGGAAGCGAAGGAGGAAAGAGATGTGGCCAAACTTTTGAAAAAGACGGAGGAAAAGAAGGAACACATGACAGAGGGAGATGACACAAAAGAGAAGATGATGGAGAACCCAAGAATTGAAGACAAAGGGAAGGACGATGAAGAGGAAAGAGCCAAGGAGCTTGAGGAACTGCTGGCCGAAGAGATCACCAAGAAAGGGAAGGAGGAGAAGAACGATGAAGAGCTCAGAGAACTGCTGAAAGAGCTGAAAAAGAAGCGATATGAGGCAGTAAAGGAGAGGGAGATCCAGAAAGGCTCTGAAACAGAGCAGAAGGAGGAGATAGAGGATAAGAAGGAAAAGGAGGACAAAGGGAATGCAGAAACAGTGGAGGACTTGGAGAAGCAGAGGACCGAGGAGAGGAGGAAGAACGAGGTGGAGCTAATGGTGGAGAAGGAGAAGGTGGAGAAAGAGCTAAAGGAGCTTCTCAAAGAGCAGGACAGCAAGAACAAGCCACAGCAGGAGAGGGAGAGGAAGGAAAAGCAGGAGGAGCTGGATGAACTTGTGAGGAAGATGAAGCGGGTCCAGGAGGAGGACGACCAGGAGACGCAGGGCAGGACAAAAGAGGACATGGTAGATGAAATGCCAGTGGAGGAAGAGAGCGAAAAGAAGGAGGGAGAAGGAGAAAAGGAGCCTGATGAGAAATCAGACAATGAAGTTAAGAAGAAGGAGGAGGCGGCAGCAGAGGTGAAGGAGCCGCAGCAGAAGAGAGTGATGGAGAAAGCAAGTGATGAAGCCACACGGCAGTTTGAGCGGGAAAGGTACAAGGATGAGGAAGAAGAGGAGGAAAATGGGGAGGATGAGGAAGATGAGGATGAGTACATCCGAGAGGATGAGGAGGGGCAAGAGGAGGAAGATGATGATGAGGGTGATGCAGAAGAAGATGAAGGGGAGGTAAGTGCAAAAAAATATGTAAATGTTCATGTTTGTGTGTTTAAAAAAAAATTATAGGGTAATTATTTAGTATATACAGGGACCTAATTAAATACTAACTGGGCACCAACACCACTCAGCCACAACATTCACACCTGTTACTGGTGGTACTGTTTCAGCTGATTAGTGTATGTATATATAAATGTATGTGTTTATATATATATGTGTGTGTGTGTGTGTGTGTGTGTGTGTGTGTGTGTGTGTGTGTGTGTGTGTGTGTGTGTGTGTGTGTGTGTACATACATGTGTATATATATGTGTATATGTGTGTATGTATATAACGACTCACCAGAGGATAAATACCTGTGTGTGTGTAATATATATATATATATTACACACACAGACACACACATATATATATAAAACTGTGTAAGCTCATAAAATATAGTAGTGTCATTTTCCCCCCCTGGCTCATGAGCTGTAGAATAAAGCAGGACCTTGTTCACCTCTTTTCCTGTAATTACTGTGTAGTTACATGGTGTGCAAGAAGTGAAATAAAGCAATCTGTTGTTCGCCCCTTTTTCTAGACAAGGGGAGGCAAGTTTACAGTGTAGGTAATGTTATAGAAGAGGACCAAGGACTGAGCCTTAGGGAACCCCACACATCACGTTGCTCCACTCAGATGCATAATTACCAATTGAGACAGAGTAGTTCCTGTCCTGAAGATATGATTTGAGATAAGATATGACCACTTTAGCACTGTGCCTGAGAGGCAAAGCCAGTTTTCCAGTCTGTCCAATAGTATTGGATGGTCAACTGTACTAAAAGCAGCACTTAGATCTAATTGGACGAGACCTGAAATCTTGCCTGAATTAGTTACAGAACCCTGTAAGTGCTATGCGAAGGCAATGGGATTTGCTCGAAGTTCCTGAAGACGTTTCGCCTCTCATCCGAAAGGCTTCTTCAGTTCCACCTGACTAGTGAGGACTTCCAGGTATTTATCCTCTGGTGAGATCAGCAACACTTGTGAGTCGTTAGGATCACATGGGTCAGGGTGCGGACGGTTGCTAACATCTGGAGGGTCTATAGGGTGACAAGTGAGTCGGTGACCCACCCTGCCATCATGTGAGTCGTTGAGGTCACATGAGTCCTGGTGTGGATGGGTGTTCAGCTGTCTGGGGAGTGAATTTAGAACTGCGTTGTGGCTGACAGGGGGTGACTCAGGCCACCTCCTCTGTTTAGTGACGGTTGTTCCAGATTGACAAAGATGGCCTCTTTCACTCCTCTTTCAAACCTTCGGTCTTCTCTGGCCAAAATGCGTACATCACTGTCCAGAAAAGAGAGTCCTTTGTCCTTAAGGTGCAGCTGGGCTGCTGAGACCTGACCTGAGGAACTGGCTCTCCTGTGTTGTGCCATGTGCTTATGCAGCGGTTGTTTAGTTTCCCCAGTGTACAGGGCTGTGCACTCCTCGCTGCATTGGGCTGCATAAGCTACGACAGAGTTTCATTGGCCTGGGCTCACTAGCAAACTCTGTTAAAGTTACAGGTCTTGGAGGCTCTCCCTGACATTTACCATTGCTATTATTGAGGAACGATCAAAAGATTTACACTGTAGCTATTGTAGTTCTTCTGATTTTGGAAAATATTTAATGTATACCAGGTAGTGAAAAAGTACTTACAGTGTAATTTATTTCTATGTCCCTCTTAACTACTTGTAGGTACCGAGTAGGTACCATTTGTTCCCCATATCACATATTTACAATGTAATTAATGAGCTGTAATCTAAAGTGTTACCGTGTGTTCTGAATTCCTGTGTCATGTATCCTCATTTTTTTTCCGTCTACAGGAGCTGTTGGAGATTGAAGCAGAGTTGCGCAAAGTCGCTGAAGAGCTGAGGGAGCTTCGCAGGGGATAAGTCACACGGTCACACATACACACACACACACACCAGACTGACAAAACCCTTTGTTGCATTCACAGTCACACATTTTCCGTTTGACAGCCTTCAAATCCCTCAGAGAAATATCTTCAGATGTGAATCCGTAAATGGACAGTAGTAGAAACTGTACATACTGTTATTTCATATGTGCTTTTAGATTGTCTGGAAGAAACTGTCACTGTGTCCTCAATGCTCATTTGAATGTTTCTGAGCATTGATGAAAAAGAGCTGCATTTTCTGGAGAATCTGAAAGCTTGTTGTGTGCATCACTCAAGTCCATGTCTCTGTACCTGTAAATGCTGTTTGTAAGGTAGACAGGTGATTTCACTTCAGTTGTAAACCGCCATAGATGCAAAGCATTCAGCACTTTCATTCAAATGTTAATTTTGACTGCAGATTGCCAACAATACAAAAGCCATCATCTCTGAAATCTGATTCACGAATACTGGCAGTGAGTGCTTCTTTTGTCTTGAAGGTATCATATTCAATGGTGTGTTCTTAGTGGGAAAAACAGATTCCCTACTATAAGTCATGTGTGTATTTCAATATATATTTTGTGTGATAATTGATAACTGTGTAAACTGTTCCTGCTCTTCTGACTGTTAACGATATATAATACTGATATTTCTAAACAGGAGTAGGTCATTATTTCCTCTTTATTTCTTTGATGATAAAGTAGAAAGAAGGATTGTGTTTTATTTGGCTCATGCACTGTTAAAACCAGACTGTTTGTGACGAACCGATGTGACACGAACAAAACACGGAGGACACTTATTGTAATTCTGCACGCCAACACCTAAGCGAGATGTTGAGTGTCTCTTGCGCGTGGTTAGTGTGTTGCGACAGGACGTGATGTACTTAGAGCTTACAAGGTCTAAAAGTGTCACTTCAGGTTCTCAGCCAGCTTTGCACTCTTTTCTTAACAAGCCAAGGAGGAATAGAGGGAAGAGGAAGACACTAAAGCCATTTTTTTTGTCTTTGAGTAACAGCAACACTGACAATAACATTGTAAGCACACATCGGTAAACGCTCAGTAGTGTTACTTAACAATTTCCATGGATGTCATGTCTTTTGTGTAAATATCAGATATCATGGTCTGTAAGCCAAGGTCATAGGAAATATGAAGTAACAGCGCCCCCAAGAGGACACTGGGTAGAAATGCACATGGTGCAGAATTAACAGGGTTACCACTAGAGGCCCACTTACTGCAATAACATAATATAGACTACAGCACACATGAATGCAATAATTACTCAAATAATTCATGATTTCATGAATTTTAATATGTAATCAAAGTGCATCATATAGTACTCATCTAGAAATATAATCCCTCTTTTTTTTTACACAGCCAAGATTTACAATACAACTATGTATTTGAACAGTGGCAAAGTAGCTGGTCAACTTGTGTAAACACATAGTAGTAACACACATTATCTGTCAACACTGATGAGCTCGTTACTGTCTATTCCAAAGAGGAGATGTTTGTTCACGTGAGAATAAATGAAAAATGAATGTACTGTAGTTTTCTTTTTCTATAGAAGTGCAAAATTTTTCCACAAATTGTATCTTACAAACAAGCAAGGAAGATGTAAGAGATGTCTGTGGGGGTTGGAGGGTGAGGTGTTGGGCATAGAGGATATTTCAAACAACAGGAAATAAAAAATATAAGAAAAAAACCGTTCGTAATATTACTGAACAATCAGAGTGCTGTATTTTGTGCCTGCTGTATCTTCTTCTATGCTACCTGTCAATCAATAAACGGAAAGTGGATTAAATCGATATTGTCCTCAGTCTGGTTCATCGACTAGTAAATAGAGTCACTTAAAGGCACAAAATTATTAGTGTGGTTTGCAGGGGATACAGGTTAAAATCAAGCCTTGTTGCAAATTACACATAAAAAACTTCTTAGAATTGAAGCACAGTCTTTAAAGCAGCTGAGTTTGGTCCCAACAAAACAGTTCAAAAGCTTGTCCCAGTGGCTTTTTCTTTGTCCTGGGAAGCTGATGAAGCGCTGCACAATCTGTGATCTGCTCCTGAGGGGACTTAAAGGCAGGCAGATGGACCACTTGTAGTCTGCGTTGTAGCAGGAGAGCTATTAACCCGGGGGCAAGCAGAGGTCTGTTTGTCCAATACTGACTCGATGTGGCTGAGCAGAGAGGAGAAAAACTGGGGCACCCCCTCGTACCCTGATGCAGAGAAGAGGGTATCAGCATATCAGTGTGTCCGTGTGTGTCTGTATGAGTGTAGCTGCAGTACCTGGGAAGATGTTGATGTCGATGACCGTGAGGGTGTGTGTGTGTATGTTGATGATGACGTCCACGCCGAACAGGGCCATGCCTAGCTGAACTCGGAGCTCTCTGACCAGGGCGGCCACAGCCTGGGAGCTGGGAGGAGGCAGGCACGGCATCTGCTCATCCAGCTTGGGGGGCAGGACGAATTAAAAAAAAAAAAAAAAACAAAACATTTTTAGGGTGGATTTCAGCGTACTAGACAGGGGCTAATTAGTAGGCTAAAATCCTACTGTAATATAATATTGATTATCATTTGAATCTATTTAAAAGCCCCTGGATATGTTTTTTTAATACGATGACACTGCCCATCTGGTGCTAGTATTGCTTCACTCTAGACTTTATCTGAAATGGCTTAGGGAATGTGAACGTTCAAGTGTGAGAAAAAGACAATTTTCTTAAACTGAAAATTATATTTGGACACATACAGTAACACCTGACATGTAATGAGTATGGTGTGGCTAGATTGGTTACACTTGTAATGCCATTTGTAATACTCACAGCTGTGAGATCAGAGCTTGACTCTGGCTTGGACACCTGATGGCTGTTGAAGAAGATGGTTTTCCTGTCTGGAGCCAGAGAGGAAGCAGACTACAGTGGATGCAAGGAGCAAAATTGTGTAATAAAGAAAAACACAGTGGCATGAGATAGGATAGGGCAAGACACAGAAGGACACGACAAGACAGCACAAGAAAGGAAAAGAAGGGATAAGACAGAAAAGGGAAGAAAGCAAAGGAAAAAGGAAAGGACAAGGCATTAAAGGGAAGGAAAAGAAAGGAAAAGAAAAATAAGATCTTATACGTCTGTTAGTGGGGTGCAGACTGACCACAGGGACCGGAGGGAAAGTTCTTGAGTGACGGCCTCTCTACGCAGAAGTGTTTGTCTCCTACCACGAAGACCTTGTGCAAAACCGCTCCGTGGTTTACAAAGCTCTGAAGCACACAGGGAGGATGGATGTCAGCCAGACTGCCTGCACTGAAGATCAGAGACATCTGCAGAGATTGCACAGACACTGAGTGAACAGAGAGCAAATAAACGACAGTGGATGAAAACAAACAAGCCTTACTTCATAGTCATGAATTAAAAATGGAAAAATCAAACCCCTTACCTCATGGGAAAGTGAGCCATGTGCCACTCTAGTTTTGCAAACTGGGGTCAACAGAGAAAAAGAGGGAGTGTTTGTATGTTCTGGCATACTTCATGAGAAAGCTAAGAGCTTACATTCGGAGCTAAGTGGTTATCTATGAAGCAGGTGAATCTATGTAACACAAATTAAATGCATATTGTTACCTACTACAAACACATGTATAAGAGCTAAATAAAGAAGGCAGTAAGAAAGTGAAAGGCTACAGAGAGAGAGTGAACCGACTGAGAGGAAAGCTCAGGCCCTGGGCCATCACAGCCTGCTGGATGGATGACAGGTCACTGGTACCGTGGATCTCTAGGTAAGGAGGACTGCAGATACGCCAGTCTGTAAGACAGAATAGGGAAGGCAGGTGTTAGCATCTATAAGCAACGGTACACTACAGTAATTAGAGTATGAAGCTACAGTTCACCTCGGAGTGAATTGTGCAACTTGCTCATGACCCTATAGGAGGCAAAGCGGTCTAGTAGCTGGGTCATTGCAGGCAGGGGGTCGAGAAGAACTGTACTGGGATGAGTTGACACATAGCTCTGTGGTGTAAGAGAAAGACTTTCACTTATCACTTTCAGCATGACTGTTTGAAGCACTGAATTGCTGATCATCAACAAATATACACAACTCAACCATACTGCATAAACAGTCAACATTCCTCTAAATAAAAGGCCTCATTACCTGGACGTACATATATATTTAATTCTCTACTCACATTACATCCATTTTTTCCCATTTTGCCCGAATGGTAATCCAGCTGCAAAAGACGTACTTCTGCAGCCTTACCTGGAAGTTGGAAAGCAGCTGCTGTGATTGGCTGTCGTGCTCAGCCTCCACGATGACGTCAGACAGCTTTTGAACGATGACATCGAAGGGTCCCTGGGGTACCAGCGGCTGAGTGAGGTCGATCTGCCACGGAAGAAAAACACTCCTTTACACACTAAGTGTAGTAACTGTGGAACTCAATACTTCTTATACCTCCGTATATTCCTTATCGTTTTGGGAGCGTATGTAAATGATACATGTTTAAATTTTATGGAACGTGACGTTAAAGTTGTGTAAAGGTTTTAAAAGCCACTGCCCTAAATGATGCTACTTTGGGCAAAAAAGCCATAAGAGAATAACCTATTTACGTTAACATATTTATGTTTTGGGGGTTTTTTTGTGTTCTGTCCCTATGACCCTCTCTGCTTCTGCTGAGTTATGGTCAGGAAAATGTACACAACCACAATGCACACAACTGCAGTTTTACACATCAGTACTCTTTTGCATAGCAGCATATTTCTGTGAACTCATAAATCAATGATGTTAAATGCAGCACAGAAGCTGACTGAGGCTGTGCATCTTCTCTGCAATCATCGCCTTTGTCCAGAATAACTTCACTATTCTTGGGTGATATTTGTGCCTGCCTCTTATGAGATACCCCGAGGTGAAATTCGGGCAAAGGTGCGTTATTGCTCCTGTACAGATATCCACATGCAGTGAAATGTCTGAGCAGGTACAATCAGGCAGCCATTGTTTAGGGTTTTGCTAGAAGTGGGCTGTAGGAGGTGGCTGCAGGTGGCTGTGACATGGATTACTAAAGTTGCGGACATCTGTACATGACACGCGTGACGGTGCCTGTGGGTGCACAGTGTTCCCAACTACTGCCAATTCTGTCACTCTTTGACTATTTCTTCTTGTGGGTGGGTACTATGGCATGGACAAAAAATACATTTTCAAGCACGAAAGCAGGCAATCAGACATATTCAGGCACACACAGAGAGAGGCAGGAAAAAGAAAGGCACACTCGGACACTCTCTCATATTGATTTCACGCACAGTACACGTGAAGAAAAACACCTACCTCCACCACCTCCACTCCATGGGCCCTGCAGGGAAAATACTGACATCTTTATATTTTAACGGTGATGGTTACACAGGGTTGACATTAAACAAGGCCGCTCATGTAACAATAAAGCCCCATATGGACAGATCTTCTCTGCTGTTGAGAAAGGACTACACAACTGTGTACACTAGGTAATAGTGAAGGTTAGAGTTATTGTCAAACGTTCCCTAACGAGATCATTTGTAATTTGTTCAAATAAAATTAAATCAATATATTCCTCATTTTGATAGGGCGCCCTTAGAACACCTATTAAGAGGCCCCAATATGAGAACCTGTAGGGGGTCTGTTCACTTTTACTGGGATATTCCTTGGCTCTATACGAATTCGAAAATCAACTTACGCACAGAACTCCGCAAAAGCGTCGAGGTTCATCCTCCTGCGTTTCTTATCGCTGAGACAGAAGCCAACCCTGCGGCCTGACATCCGGCTGTGCGTGTGGGGGCCACCGGCGGCCAAGTGACAGCAGAGACGGACAGAGAGAGGGACGTGCGGGTCGCTGCCTGGCTCCTATCCATTCAACCCTCCCACTAATTATTTATGCTGACATGTCTTTAAAATCGAATCCTTGTGTCTTTTGAGGAGGGCTCCTCCTGATTCGCGATAATACCCCCCCCACACACACACACACAGGTGAAAGCAGACAGGGACCAGTCTAACTGGTAAATTCACTTGACTTCCTCATTGGTGCCGTCCGATAATGAAGAGTGAGGCCGGTCACGGAGCTTCACCCCACGGCCTGACAACAACTGAAAGAGAAAGTAAAAGTCTGTCGGGGAAGTAACTCCATTATCCTGCATTTGGCTCAGAGGCAGCACGGGCATGCTGTTTCTTCTTAACTAACAATTAAAAAGTAAATAGCCATCCATTATTCTGGTAGATATAAAGATACGTTCAGCGCAGTGAAGTTCATCTGAGGTCACGAGAGGGGAAAAAAAAAAAAAAAAAAAATGTCCCGAGGTTCCAACGCAGGTTTCGACCGACACATCACCATTTTTTCACCGGAGGGTCGCCTCTACCAAGTCGGTAAGAGAGACATTTTCTCCGGTGTTTCAGCCAGTCCCGGGGCATGCTTTTCTGCACAAGGGAAAACTACTAATATTTCGCGGCTCAGCATCGCCACTGGCCATTCAAACGGTCCCGCACAAACATTATCAGCTAAAGCGGTTAGCTTGTCAGGTCCCGTCTGGGTGGAGTGCAGTTAGCATCAACATTTGTCCTTCCACGTTTCTCTCTTCTTTAATATTCAAAGCTGAAGTTATTTTTCAAACCTAAAGTCAGCTTAAATTCTAAAGTTCTGACTATTTTAAAAACCGTTACATTCTTTCTTTAGTATGTTGTATACCTGCTTTTAGTATAAGGAGCAATACAGAAGATGGCTCCTTAAATTTATCTTCATAATCCTGATGATTTGTTGGTGAAGGGGCAAACACACTGTGCTCCTCTGTTACATTAAAAACTTTCTGTTGTATTTTTATTCTTTTCTATCTTTATGTCCCATGTGCTGTCCCTCAGAGTATGCCTTCAAAGCAGTCTCCCAGAGCGGGTTGACGTCTGTGGGGATCCGGGGGACAGACACCGTTGTGGTGGTTACACAAAAGAAAGTGCCTGTAAGACATTACACACACACACGCACACACGCACACACACACACACACACACACACACACACACACACACACACACACACACACACACACACACACACACACACCAAACACACAGAGACATTCACTAGGATGCTGATGATCAGAGCTGTAGCGAAACAGTGAAGCCTGAAAGAGTCATGACTCCAGTGCTGTGCTGACTTGACAGACAAATACATGAACAAGATACTGCTGTAATAATGCTAATACTCACATTACCAAGCCAGAGTCGCCCTCATTTTTGGCAAGCTTTTATTACATACGTGAGGAGGACAAAATCAAAACTTTGTATTTTGGTCATCCACTGTCAGTTTCACAGTCCCATCATCCTAATCAAGGATGTTAGTGAGATTAAGTACGTGCAAAGTTTATCCTGATTATTTCATCCCATGCATTGTAGTAATTCATTTATCATTACACTGAAAAGCAAAGATCAAGCAAGATGTTGTCAAATACTTTTATCCAAAACTCCAGGTAAAATGGAATTTGCATAAAGGGAGAAACCAGGTCCCAGCTAAGACATATGCATCTGATTTACATATTATATCTGAACTAGCAAATACAATATCTTCCCAGACAGTTAATCAGTTATTACTCAGTATTTATACTTAGCAGGTTAAAGAGTTTGGTTGGAGCCATCCCATGGCTCCCTGGTTACTGTATTACAGTGTTGATATTTTTTCATGTATGCTGAAATATTTATGCTTGTTAGCGCAACATAATTTTGTAAGGTGGATGTGACACTGGGACCTTTCTCAACTGCAGGACAAACTGCTGGACTCTTCCACCTTGACCAACATGTTCAAAATAACCCCTCGCATCGGCTGTGTGATGACTGGACACAATGGTATGTATTCAGCACACACACAACACATCATTGTCCAAGTAACTGTGATACTTTGATGTAATATCCATGAAAACATGTGACAAAGGTTAAGATGCCTTTGTTTTATCTTAAGCCAGAAAGTCTAATGTTTTCTTTTTCACTTATTAAAGATGATAAACATGTCTGAAGTGACATGTCCAGTGTTTTCCCTTTTTTGCTAGAAATCCATTAGATTTTTCAGAGAGTCTGGCTGGTTGACAATAGCGTAAAATACTGTTTATGTGGCATCAGAATCTGTTATTAGTCTTAGTTATGCTCCTGCTTATCAACTGTCATTACACTTAAATCTGTAAGGTTATATTAATTGAATATTTTTAATAAAAGCTGCATGTTGTGTGTTTAATGGCCCCGCCTCTTGTGTCTTGTGCAGCGGACAGTCGTTCTCAGGTTCACCGGGCGCGGGTGGAAGCAGGAGAATGGAAATATAAGTTTGGTTATGACATCAACGCAGACGTGTTGTGTCGCAGATTGGCTGATATCTCCCAGGTCTACACACAGAATGCTGAAATGAGACCTCTAGGCTGCTGTGAGTGAGGGTCAGATTTCTGCCTCTTAAAGTGTTCATCCTGCTCTTCAGCAGAAGATTGACAGTTGCTTAATCTTGCTACCAGTTGTCTGTCAGTTGTGTTTGTTTTTCTTTGTTTTCTCATTTTTCTTGCCATATTTTATCTCACTCCAAAACTTGTCTTTTCCTTTTTATGACATTCTGAATGGTCAATTTGGTCATTCATTAAAAAATCATCAAAGAATGTCTTCATGCACACTGAATGTAGAGAATATTAGGCACATCTCCCTTTACCGACTTACAGCAGATTTTTCTGTGTTTTTTCCTCCAAGGACCGTATCCTCTTCTATTTTTTCGCTCACTGTCTCTCATCCGCACTCTTCCGTCTCATCCTCTCATCTCCCAGGTATGATCATGGTGGCTATCGACCCCCAGTTGGGACCTGTCCTGTATAAATGTGACCCGGCAGGTTACTACTGCGGCTTCAGAGCCACAGCAGTCGGGGCCAAGCAGACAGAGGCCAACAGTTACCTGGAGAAGAAACTTAAGAAAAAGCCTGCACTAACCCACGACAGGACAGTACAGGTGGAGTGAACCCTAATGAATTGAGCTATGTAAATAAGACAGTCTTGTTAGGAATGATTGATATGATACACCAATCTGTAGTACAAGAGAGAGTAGTTTGGTCCTTAACAAAGTTGCTGGGTCTGATCTTAAGGATCGTCCCGTAACAGAAAGACCAACATCAACAGCTGTGTGTCTTAATGAAGTGTTTTTGAACAAAACAATGAGTCACTATCTGCTCACTCACTATACAGTACATATTTTAAATATAATAAAAGATAAATATATCTTGTAGAAAGTCAAAGGTGACTTACTGTGTCTGGAATATGTTTAGCCACGGTTTCCTCAGTATTTAGATCATGAATTATACTGTACTGAATTAAATTTGCTACACACTGAGTTTATGGGCTTGCTTAAGACTTGGACCCAGTGGACTTTGAATGCTGCACACGGTATCCGAGCCAGTGGCTATGTACTAAATCCAGGAAGGAGGTCAAGGCATCTTTCCGCTTTTTCCATGTATAAATTGGCATGATGGGAGACAGCAGTGAAGCCATGTTCCAACCATGTTTCAGTCTATAGAAATGTCAATTTGACGTTGCAGAGAACTCACTTGAACTCTGTTTTGCTTCCCAGGATGTCAGCCCATTAGGCTTTAGAAGAGCAAGGTTGTCCAGATCAGTATACTTCCCCTGTCGTTGTTCTGCTGTCTATGACAAACTGCCAGGCTCTCTTTTCAGTGTTTCATGTTTGTTAGTGTCACTGAGTGGCATCAGGGTGAGATCCCCATCCTACGGGTTCTTTACTTGATTATCCTAGATGTTGTGGGCTGCCTTGCAGTTATCTTTCTATGTTAAGTTTAACAGTGAAGTGTTGAATGCAATTGTTTGTGTCTACCTTATCCTGATGTGTCGAGACACCTTTGCGCTTATGAAGAATTCAGCATCTGTTGTATTTGGCCTTTTACCTTCATTAGAGCACCAACATCTCAGCAGTTGTTTGTGAACTCTGTAGAATGTTTTTCAACGCTGACCTTTTATAGTCATGGTCAGGGCAACCCCATTATTTCAGCATCTCATGTTGAATTGCTGGTAGTCGCTATAATCTATAATGCTACTGTACTTTTCTGGTCATCCTCTTGTAAACATGCTCTATTACATCATACTCACAATGTTGTCCTAAGATCTTCACCTCATCAGTTTTACATTGCCATTCACATGACTCTGACTTGACTCACCAACTTAATGTGAATCAAAGGTTTGAATCACTCACTTAATGCCTGGGAACTAACCACCATTCAAATAAACTATGTGTTCTAGTAAAGGCGTGTACTTGGAGCAAAATTTTGCCTTCACATCCCTGTATCCACTACTAGCTTACTCAGTGTTGCCGTGACTGAAAATCATGTTTAACATTACAGAATGCTTCTGACAGAAGTATTCATTGTGTTTGTATTTAAGCTTATCATAACACTCACCTTACACCCCCCCCCGTTTTTCCAGATGGCTATATCCTGTCTATCCTCTGTCCTGTCCGTGGACTTCAAGGCCAGTGAGCTGGAAATCGGCATGGTGACCAAAGAAAAACCTATGTTCAGGTAAATTGAGTCACGCTCTTGCTCTGTCAAATAGTCAGGAGATGGATGAGAGATTTAGATTGGTTATGACTGACACTGGATTATTATCTTTACCCTGCTTTCATGGGTGAAACTTTGAGTGTATTCAGACTTTTTTCATTCATATTGTTAGTCTGATACTTTTATTTTGTGTCACAATGAAGCTTATACTTATACAATGTCTTAATCTCAGTGGAGCTGACCTTTTTGAAGAGATAAGAAAGTTCATGTGATTGACTCATTGGTTTATGTTGAAGGACTTTACTTCACTGTATCTAACTTGCATTTACTTTCTCATCCTGTTATCTTTCATCATGTCAACATCATTCCCTGTTCACTCCTTGCTTTTTCTTTTTTCCCCTGACTTTTATTCCCATTTTCATTTCTCGCCGGCATCTCCTCTACTCCTCCTTCCTGTAGGATGCTGTCGGAGGAAGAGATAGAAGCCCACCTGGTTGCCATAGCAGAACGGGAGTAAAAGTGCCTTCGCAAGCATCAGACCCTTGTTCATCATACTATTTCATTTTCAGTGTGCTTGATTATTTAACAACACTGTTAGCAACAGCCTGAAGTACACAGGTACACTGTGTGCCAAGAGAGGTTAACCATGCACAACTGAAGAAGAAACTGATTTAAGTTTGATTCATAGTGATTTACCAGACATTTCCAGTATTTTTCAAAATTCAATACAATGTACAAGCGTGATGTTCAATTCTCTGGTGCATTAAACCATCTGCAGAGTATGACACCCTTTGCTTTTGCTAGGATGTGCACAGAATATTTGTCATACAGCTTAATTTAATACTGTATGTTTATAACAATACTGTTGTAAAAATTGCAATAAAAATGTCCATCTGAGTTACTGTCAACCCCTTTAAAACACCTGTCATAATAAAATTGAATAGAAAAGAAAACTGGAAACATTATACTGCTTTGCTTTAGATTTAATAGTTAATAAAGTCTATTGACTTTTATTGCTATAATGGATCAATACTTTTAGTTTATTGTCCAAATTTTGTCATGGTTAAACAACAATCCCCTTGTTGAACAGCAGATGGCATCAGTGAGGTGATAACTTTACCTGAGGTCAGCTTCTTGTTATTGGCTGGTTGCAGGTCTGTCTTCTGGTCTAGAGGACTGGATTGGGACTGATGAATCTACAACTTTTTCCCCTAGATCATATGTTTGTGGATTTGGACACGTCCACGAACACAAATGAAGTCCAGGGTCCAGTCCCTTGTATTCGCACCAAGCCGAATGAAGATAATTTTCATGAGAAGAGAGGATTGCTGATGCCAGTGCGTTTACTTATTTCAGCAGCGATAATAGTAGTATTTATAATATTTTTTAAATAAGTAATCAATCATGCTACAATGCACGTGGCATGTCAGCCTCTTGTGTTTGTCTCCCATCTATTCTGTCCACTGTATTGTATGGTGTTCCAAGGATCTTCAAATGACCACTAGATGGCAATGGTGTGTCTACTTCTAACTCCTCTTGAGTATTTCATAACAGAATTCAATGTTTCTGTGTGTCCCTTTCTATTTAGGGGAACCTATTTTAACTCCTGTAAACAATTATACTTCCGAGTCTTTGGAGATTGTGCGTGTGTGTGTGTGTCACACAGCCAGTCTTGGCGTGACATCTCGTTATGTGTGCCTCTGTGTGCGTGTGTGTGTGTGTGTGTCCGTCACTGAGTTTCCACCACAGTTACCCACCAATCTGAGGAAACAGATCTCTGTCCATTTCAATTACTGCATGTTACTGGCAGTCTGAATGCATAAGGATTTCTGGGCACACACACACAAACGTATTCAGAGTTTAGAATGAACAGATACAATGACAGAACGGCAGTGTGAGTCTGCTTTTCATTTATTAAAACTAGAGGGTGACACATGGGAAAAAATGCTGTGGGCTCACAGAGCTTGATTACCTTTCAGGGATGACACTGCATCAAATTAAACTTTATTACATAGAAAAATTATATTACAACAAGATTCTCTATTTAACATTAAGAAAAAGCTTTTCCGTCCTTACTTACCTGCAAGGCAAACATTGTTGGATGAGGCATTATGTGGATAAGAGTTTTACAGCATGTTATACAGCCTTTCTGTGTAATTATGATTGTGGAGGTAAATCTGGAAATTGTAAGAGTTGCCCAGATTCAGTGTCTTAGTTTTGACTTAAAGGAGCTATATGTTAGTTTTGCTATCGCTACATACCCAACATTAACTTTAACACCTGTTTACTTACATCAAACTCAATTCCTTTACTTATCAAGAACTGTCTCTAGCAGTGGAAATCAGCGGCAGTGATAACTCTTGTTTTGCTTCCTTGGCCCAGCCGGCCCCTATTGTCACTCTCTGATAGCGAGTCGTTGTAGCATCGAGGCTGCCCTGAAGAAGTAGTGCTCCTCTTGGTTAGTAAACTCAACAATGGCTGAAGCTCTTGGCAAGTGACCACCAAAACCACCACCTCTCCGGCCAAGAAACCACCATCAGCAGCAGAGAAAACTTACATAGCACCTTTAAACAACTACCTACAATATGTGATTGGGATCCATTGAAATGGTAGAGATAAATCTTGTAAATCTGCAGGATTGGGGTCCCAGTTCCAGACAGATAATAATTAAAAGTTAAAGATAATATTGTAGGTTCATTAAAAAAAACAAAAAATTAGTCTGACTAATCACAAATACAGACCTATGAGACTGAGAAGCGGGATAGTTAAATAGTGGCTCCTCATTATGTTTGTTGACACAATTAGGATATACGCTGAGGCTGGTATCAGTGACTCTTTAAGAGCAGCAAAAAGCCCTACTAGTCTCCTTAAAGCTACTAGTGCAAGACGGACCTAAGTTACATTGATAGGCCTCTTAACTTAATTCTTTGTCTCTTGTCCACATTACCTTACTGGCCAGAGCATTTTGCGTTGTCTTAGACGAAGAAAGGTTGTTTATAAATGTACAAATCCTGGCACATAAAATATCTTATCTACTTTAAGCCCGAGCCAACAGCCATCCTGGTGGGTAAAGTGTTGCAGTGCAGCTTAAAGCCAATAAGAGGCACATTACCATGTGTCAAAGTACTTTATCCACAGAAACAACAGGATATGGGCAAATGTAAACTGGCCTTTTGCAAAAAGTGAAAGAAATTTGGAAAGAAGGTCATTGCTCTCACTGGTGACTTGAAACTGGATGTGTCTCACGTTTTTCTCTTCATCCTCATGTCTGGAATTGTGTGCCCAGGATAACCTGGGGGAAGAAAAATTCAGAGCCCTTGTTAGGACAATCAGACGTCCACGTTAAATGAGTGCAGAGAAAACATGGAAGATAGATTCAGAAATCAGTCATCTAGAGTTGTTTACTGTAATCACACAGCAATCGGTACACCATGTCCCCATGTTGTCACAGGGATCAAACTGGCAGCCATAACGTTGCATGTAATGTTGTCCATACTCAGCTAAATTATCCATACTGGACAGGGACCTGGAGTAGGGCAGCTTTTACATGTGGAAATTGTTTAACCGGCTGTCTTCCTCTCCTTTGTCTCCAATGGGACTCCTTCACAGAAGACATTTTGAGTTGTCAGTGGCAGGGAAAGCAAAGCTGTCACTAATAACATTAACAGTGACTCAGTTCTATTCAGGTGTCCCAGTAAGTCCCTACGGTGAGCCAGCATTCACAACACCAGGACAGACGTAACTCATTCCATGTTTTACACCTGTGCGTTTCCTACCATGACATGACACAATGCCTGCTGTGAAAAGGGCTGGGTCCACATGCTTCACGCGTTGCTTAGGCCTTGTCCCTCACATCAGAGGACCACAACAAAATGTTTAGAGACTGTACCATTGGCCGGGTCACTTGTTAATCAATGAGAATAAACAATATGATCATTTATGAGTTTCCAAGTGTCTGTAGCAGAAAACACTAACAATGTTGCTCTAGCAAGCACAATTTTACTATATAATACCACTAACCAATTAGCAATAAAACGTAAGTTTTTATGATGTTGACCTTAGATTCATAAAGTTATTCATAAACACAGAAATTTTGTGGTAAAAGAAAATAATCCCTGGTAGTTTAAAGCCATGTTACTTTATCTTTATGAGAATTTAGTCTCACAAAACAAAATTCACTTTTAGCTCCATATAATTTAAACCCATTTACAGTGTGTTAAAGTACTTCAAGTATCTTCTCTCTTTTTGCATTAAGTTTATCACTAACTTGTAAACAAGACAATGTTTTTCTGACTTTAAAAAAAAATCTAATTACTCTAGGTGGTTGCAATTAACTGCTGTTAAATAATAAAATTCAGTCGGTGAATTGCTGTCTGTAGTAGTTTGATATTATGCAGTCTACGCTACTGTTTTCTTTCTGTTAAAGCCCTTATCCCTGCCCATCGTTAACCAGTCTAAGCTCTTCACTTCCATCTCCCCCATGACTTTTCTTCCTCTACCTCACCCCTCCATTCATACCACTTCTCCTGTCCCTCCCCAAATCCCAACCTTCCACTACCTCAGCTGCCTTAGCCTTCCTAATTCACTGCCGTTGTGCTCCTCTATCTACTACCTCCACCTGTTCAGCACCTCCTCGCCCAAGTGCCTCATACCACTGCACACCACATCCCCCCCCCCTTCACCCCCTTCCTCCCATCCCCAATATGAAACGTTGACCCTGTGGCTGGTGTCTCCTGGTACTGGGACTGCCTGCCAAGCTCAATGGGCCCAGAGCATCGGGTAGCCAGGCCGTGCGTGTGTGTGTGTGTGTGTGTGTGTGTACGTGTTGGGTCACGGCGTGGGGATTAGGTGTGTGTGAGTGATTGAGGGTGACAGCGGCCCTAGCATTAGGGGCCCTGTGGCAGATTTTGTAGGCCTGTTTTAGACACACTAAGCTGGATTTACCAGCAACAGTGTGTCAGCAGTGATGCAGCCTGCCTGGACCTCCTACAGAACACACACAAGCACACACACACGTAGACCCTGGTCAACTATCACCCTACCTATCTACCTGTAACCAGTCTGACTGTCCCATCATCCCTTCCTCACAGTTCATTTCTTCTATCCATGCCTTACTGGTAACAGGTAAAAATATCTTCCTGCTGTAAAATTACTGATTTCCTTTAGTTTGTTTGAACCTTTTCACACTACTCTCCCCAGGCACAGTGAACTTTGTGATGCATGCAGACAACTGTAGCAAGCACTAAGCATCAACACAAACATTAGGGCTCAGTCACATCAGCATCCACCGGGAAACTTTGAGCTGCCTTTCTTCTGGTATGACTTTCTAGCCCTTACAGGAGTGACTGACAATTCTGTAGAGTGATAGCAATGGACACAACACATGGACACTTGCAGCTAAATGCAAAGGTGTAAATGCGTGGATGATTTTAAACTCCTCAGGATGCACTTTCTGCATCCGTCTATCATCCATCTTCTCTACAATATAGCTGCATGCTGGGTGTGCTGCCGTATATGTGTGGTCACTTTGTGTGTGTTAGTGCAGGGGGTATGTGAGGCCACCGGGGCCCCGCGTGTCTGCACACACACATGCATCGATGCTCGAGTGTGTGTTTCTTTGTGCGCACACCTTTGTCCATGTTTGAGTGTGTATGTTTGTGTGTGCACCGGTGTGTGTGCTCGCTCCCACATCTCTGTTACAGCCTGTCCATTGTGAGGGAGAGTGTTGAGCAAGATCCTGACCCACCGGCGGGTACTAATCAGACGCATTCCTCGGGATTAAACGGCCAATTAACAATAAGAGAACCATTGTAGCCCTGTCTCCTTGTGCGTCACAGTTAAAGGGTTTTGTGTGTGTGTACGTGTCGCAGAGAGCGCGTGTGTGACTCTGTGAGTGTTTGAGTGCACGGTGCCTTTTGTCGCTCAAAAAGCACTTTGTGATACTTTGTCAGCACATTGCACTTGTGTGTTGCACTGCCCAGCTTTGAGACGAACATGCACGCCATCGCTTCGTAAAAGATATTGCAATTCAATTGTGTGCAATTTAAAACAAACCCATGCTGCGGCAAGAGCAAGAATTGGGGTATTGTGGGTCCTGCATGCTGCATGGTGGCTGCGAGTCACAAGATGTGAGTGTGTGTGTTTGACACGGTCCTTAATGATGCTAGTTAATCCTGGGTTTGTTAAGGCACCACTGGTGAGTCCACCTGGCCTGTATACATTTACATAGTAATGCAAACAGTAAATATATAATTTATAATTCTATTCTATTCTATTCTATTCTGTTCTCCCCTGGTGTATGCATTTGTGTGCTGCTGTTGTACATGAAGTGTGTCTAGTGTGTGTGTGTGTGTATGCATAAATGCGTACATAAATGGTCTTCAATATCCGTGTGTGTGTGTTATGTGTGTAGGGTGGGTATATGCATCAGTGTGGCACGTGTCGGAGTGTGGCTGAGGATTAGTGAGGCTCAGGGCCTGTTGCTCCACTTCCATGATTACTACTGCTGTCTACTGCCATATGGGGTGGGGTGGGGGTGCAGGTGGGGGGTGGGGGTGGGGGGGCTGATGAGGGGTGCAAGCTACTGTACCACGCTATACACACAGACACACACTCAAACGCAACCCACCACCTCCACCCGAAACCAGTAATGTCCCCCTTCCACACCAGCACATCACCACACACATGCTCCCGGAGCACATGCCCAGAGGGGGTTTAAACACGCGCGCGCCCGCGCACACGCACGCACGCGCACACTCCTTTATAAGGCAGAGCATATGAAACCATGCATGAATGCACATATGAGCTTTGTTTTAACAAGCTGAAGACTGTGTGTGCGCTTGTGTGCGTTACACCTTCTCCATACACCTGCCCACCTAAACAATGAAAAACTTCTCTCTCTGCTAAGTGATTCATTGCGTAATATCTTTAAAATCAACTGGACTTATTTAAAGGAAAAAGTAATTATTTATTCTGGAGCCTAAACACAAACTACATACAACGTTTTCTGAGGCAAATATTCTCTAACAAATAACTGAATAACAAATAAATTCATTTAGTGAAGCACTATCCATTTTCGTAATTTTAAATTATGTTTCTCTTTTCTCCTAAATCTCTGGTGTTTTGACTGGACTTTTTTTTTAAAGGATTTTTAAAAATGGTTTTAACATATAATTATGAATCATGCATGACAGAGAAATGTATACACAGTAACTGTAAAGAAAAGTTGACTTATAAATAATAGTTCAAAAAACGTGTATATCATTGTCTGAGATCTTGTCTTAGACCTTTCATTTTCAATTCAAAAGTGAGTCCGATTTAATTACAGTCATAGGGGCATTATGCACAAAATATTTTGGGGGTATTTGATTATTACCTTTTCAAGTGGTTTGATAACAGTCTGGACATGCACATGCAACTGCAATTGCTCAGCTCGACTTATTACAAGTGCATAAGTATGAGGGGCACGAACAGGTGCCAACTTGCTAAAACCCCAGACAGTGGTCAACGAGGGGGCTAAATGATGACAGTTAACACACACACACACACACACACACACAGCATACGGACCCCACCTGCTGCTGTCTGCAGTGGATTAGAGATCTGTCTACCCTCAGAAGACAGCAGGACACACACATGCGCGCGGCAGGGGGTCAGCGGTCTGTGAAATTGAGCGAGACGCGGCCAGACATTATTTACAGATGAACTCATGGTGAGACTGACGCACCCTCTTCTGTCACACCCTGTACCCAGGACTCTGCTGGTCAGGGTCCCATATAGAATGAGGACATATAACCATCATAACTTAGTTCTTTTATAGATGCTGTGAAAATCTTTCCAACGACATGAGAAAAAATTTAAAATGATCAGCAAGGCCAAACTTTCTCTCTAAAGAAGCTGGAGCTGGAGTCGCCAAGGGAATAACTACTGACTACAATCTACTCTTACAACAGTCACTAGAATAATTACTGGGAGCCATGTTTCCCTGTCTGAACTTGGGCCTTCTAGGGATGGGACAAACTGTTAGTGGCTAGTTTTCTGTAAATTTACCACAGTCAGGCACAAGGTTGCATGCTCCTGCTGCAAGCCTGAAGTTTGTCTTTAGTCTGAGTTGATTAAAGTGAGGACTATGTACAAAAACTTTGCAAAATACTGGCATTGGATTGTGTTTTTTCTGTTAAACTGGTGCTGAAACCATCAATTTGAGAAATATGACTTTACTTATATTTACATTTAGGAGGATTATTTTACTTTTAAGTACCATGATACCAAGTACCTTGATTCCAAAAACATTATTACAGTTATATTAACTTCCATAATCTGTACATGGTGGAGAACTGGTAGAAAATTATATAAAGTAATTTGTGAAAATCTTGGCAGGAGACCTAGGTAACTGTTTTTTGTGCATATAAAACGTATTTAACATTAAAATAATAATAATAATAATAATAATAATAATAATAATAATAATAAAGTCATAAATCTTTAATGTATATATCTAATGTTTAACACTTCTGCACAACATATATCATAATATAAACGATCACAGCCTGAGGTTATCTTTAGCCTAGATCCATGACAGACTGCTGACAACCCAAATCCTACTAAATAGACACACATGCTTCTGCACATTACACATACATTAATGGAATGTAAAGGCAGCCTAACAGCAGGGCCGTTCAATGGAGCCTGTATGCAGCGTGGGACCTTCATCTCATACGGCCCACTGTGTTACTGTAGATGGAAAAGGAGCGCTGCGCAGAGAGACACATGGTCTGGCCCGGACTCACGCAGAGTAATCCTCACATCACTTTAATGAGGAGTTAACACACACTGACCTCAATACACACACACACACACACACACACACACACACACACACACACACACACACACACACACACACACACACACACACACACACACACACACACACACACACACACACACGCGCACGAATACCACCATTTTTAGCTGGGCGAGCGTATAGGCAGTAGAGGTAATATAATAAATACGTGCTTAAAAAAATCAGAATCAAGCCAGCCTCAATTGCAAATAACTTCAAAATCTAAAACGAGAAAGGCAGCCCATTGATAGCAAAATCCTCAGAGAGCTCAGGCTAGGTCTGTCCCAATGCCCCTCCCATACTCCCCCTTCCCCATCTGCCTCTCTCTCTCCTTCCATTTATTTCTGCCCTGTTTTATCATCACACTCCTCTACTCTTCCGTCCTTCCACCCCACCCCATCCGTAACTTTCCGCCCAGTTTCCTCCAGTAACAATGTCGACCTCCACCAGTCCCTCACAGCAAGCACCACATGCTTTTCTTCTCAGCCTGTACGTCCGTCTTCCACTCCGCCTGCCTCTCCGCACTCACCACTCCGGCCCTCTCTATCAATGCCGCTCCCGTCCCGTCCCGTAATGCTGTTACCTTATCGATAGCGATCGATCCAGCCACAGAATTGAAGGTCCTGCTCTCTGTCCCTGTGCAGCGAGCGCTCGGTTCTCTCCATCCACCCTTCCTCTGTCAATCTGGCCACAAACCCCTCTTTCCTCCCTTTATCCCGAGGTAAGATACTTACTTTTCAGATAAAGCATATTATGATAAATCGGCTGAACTCTGTGCGTGTGTGTGTGTGTGTGTGTGTGTGTGTGTGTGTGTGTGTGTGTGTGTGTGTGTAACTGTCACACACTCACATACACTATAAGCACACAGTGTGCACACACAGACATACAAAAATACACTGTGTATCGAACAACATGATGTCAGAGGTACTTAACAGCTGGAAAAGTGTGTGTGTGTGTGTGTGTGTGTGTGTGTGTGTGTGTGTGTGTGTGTGTGTGTGTGTGTGTGTGTGTGTGTGTGTGTGTGTGTATGTAATGCATGGGTGTGTGTTTTGGGTCTTTTGGGATGTGGTGGTTTTTGGTTTATGCCACACCATAAATTGCTCAATAATGGAGACGTGAACATACACGAATAGTAATCTTCCCTTTTTTCATGTGCTCATCATCAGCATCTTCACACACAGTAAGAACGGACTGGAATCAAATGCACGTAGCAGAGGCTGGTTTACCAGGGAGGACTCTGGGAAAATCTGGTTTCATTACTCTCAATTTTCCATATGACAAAATAGAAAGCAAAAAAAGCGAGGCCTGTAGTTTCTGTGAATTAAAAAGGACCCGGGACAGTGCATCAGAATGATGACTGTGCTGCAGCTACGTCTGAACTTAATTTCAGTTTCAGATTGAAATCCTTTTTTCATTTTTGATCTGTTGGAGTGGTTGCACAATTGATTTAATAACAAAAAATAGGCTGATGAAAAATTCAGGAAGATTGTGTGTCTGAGAATTGTTTCCTTTTTTACTATAATTGTCTAAAATTAATGGGTTTGCACTTGACCTCTTAGTTCATTGAAGGACGCATGTATGCGTTTGCTGAGGAAGTGGGATGGGGGCAAAAAAGCGGAGCATATGGGCAAATAATGTTCTCCAACAAAGTGGGATGGAAGTTAAGGTCAGCAAGGGGAATAAAAGAGTTTGGAGGAAATTAAAATTAAATGAAAATACAATGGCTGTGTTTGCCTTTGGGACGTGTATGCGTGCTTGTTTCAAAATAGGATGTTTATGAAATGCTCTGTGTGTGTGTCTCCATGTGTGTGTGTGTGTGTGTGTGTGTGTGTGTGTGTGTGTGTGTGTGTGTGTGTGTGTGTGTGTGTGTGTGTGTGTGTGTCTGTGTGTGTGGGTGTGTAGGAGTATAGATTAGATGTACTAAGCCTCTTATGTGCTGGTTGTCCTTAATTTGCTTCTGCTCCGGGTCCTAGTGCATCCAAACTACTGGCAGTCCTTCATCACAGAGCAATTTCAACACAAGCAACCCAGACAACATCCCGTGTCATGCAACAATGAAATACCTAGTCTTGATCTTAAAGAGAATTAATATATAGTACTTATCCTAGGGCATGCCTATATAATTATGCATATACCCACATTTAAAAAAAGGAAAAAGAAAAAAACAAGATTAAACTTTTCAAACTAAATTGCTTGAAGGGGAATAAGAAGTGCTGAAACGAATAAAACAGAATAAATTAGACAGCCAGCTTCCCTAATCCACTGTACCAAATGCTGTCTTATGAAAACCATAAACACAGAGTTGTTGGTAACTTTTTTTTATCATGAATTGTAGGTGATATAAACATATTAGATTATATTGACAAACCAATGAACAAAATTAATGCAGACTGTAAGTTCCTATAGAGATGGCACAGAAACAGTCCAAAACCAATAATACAAGCTACCTTAAGATAGTGGCAGGCCGAGAAAGTCGTAATTAATCAAGTAATTAGCCCAATCATGCATGAGAACTGAAAATCCCATTTAATTAAGCATGAGTAAATACAAGAGGCCTATAACTATGGCCTTTGTGCATTTTAAATTACAGTGATTCATTCATATATCCAGCTCTCTCATATGTCCCTAAAATATTGCCACAATGCAAAATATCGAAATAAGTAGGAAATGAATGTTGCTAATAAGCAACTGTCCAATCCCTTTCAGGGATGATACTAGATGCAGGCATCGGCCCACCGTGTAAATAGCATTGTAAATGGCACTCTAAATTCCTATAGTAATCCTGTACTGTCACTCTACCAAGTCCAATAAAATGAAGTTTAAAGAGGCTGCTGCTGAACAAAAAGATTTTTTTTGAAAGCGCCATTTATCATAGCTTAAAGTTAAAAACACAGGCTAACTGATTTCTTTATTTTGTATGCTAGTTTTGCCACAGCCTGTTAAAGAAATAGCATGAAACTTCACTATGAACACAGTCACGTAGGTGAATAACGTTGACATCTGAAGGATGTATTTCATGACTGCGATCAAAAGTACAGGAGAAGAAGAGTCTAAGAGAGGCAGGTGCGTGAAGTGTGCGCGTGCAGAGCAGTGCCGCGCGCGCTTTGAGGCATGTCGGAGGGTCTCTCGCTATTCCCGCCGTTTTTTGTTTTTTTTTCAGTTGGAGGTCTCGAGACATTCCGGTCGTCGGACTGGGCCCAGTCACAGTTAGCCTTAGTGCGTCGGCCCTGCTAGCGGCTAAGTTTAGCTTCCCGGGCGAGCGGAGCGAGACAGCGAACAAACAAAACAAACAAAGGCAGGGCCTACCTGGATGCGGAGCAGGTGAGGCGTCCACCTGAGACGGAAGGTATCCAAATGTCAACAACACACACACACACACGCACACGCACACACACACCCTCACACTCACTCAAAGGCCCGCTACACTCAAACAGCGACACAAACACACGCACACACACACACACACACACACACGCACACACACACACCTCAGCAGGTGAAGACATTTTATTCGAGATTTAGAAACGTTCAAACACGCCGGTAAAGTCTCCCTGTCGCTCTGTGTGTGTCTTTATATCTCCGCTTTGGCTTTACACAGCTAGATAAACCCCTTATACAGTTTGGGCTGTAGCGACATGGGTCTCTGTGTGTCAGTGTGTGTGTGTGTTTGTGTGTGTGTGTGTGTGCGCGTGCATTTGCGCGCGTGGATTCTAAACTATAAGAAATCCGATTCAATTAACAAGCGCGGAGAATCGGCTTTGGACACAGTGGAATTGTCTCGCCGCAGAGGATGGCACAGGCCGAACCAGCCCGCGGAGAAGACGCGACGCTTCCGTGTCGGTGAACACACACCGGGTCTGACGAGGAGGCCCACGGCTGCTGGAGGACGCCGGGCAGAAATGAAGGGGACGATGAAACGAAACAACCTGCAATGATGATAAGCCTCGTTCGCATCAAGATTTACCGTAGTGCTGGAAAATAAAATCGTCGTGGATATAGAGTTAAAATGTCTCAGTAGGCTAAGGCCTCCTGGCTTATAGAAACTTTAACAAACACAACCTAATGTGTCTTCAGGCTCAAATGATTTGAGTCCAAATCATTCAGTATATCTATTGTTTTACATTCATTTCGGGGTCTCGTGACCTACCTGGTTCCGGTTTCATTTGAAGAATATTTTTCTACATCGGAACACTTTAATATTTTCCCATAAATGATACATCGTGAGCTTCTCCATTACTTGATAGGCAACGAAAGTTGGATATCAAACATTTATTGTGTGCGGGATGAACTTACGATCCACCAATAAATTATGTAAATTAAACGAATGAAACTAATATTATTATTACTATTATTGAATGAGTGAATGGGCCGAGGGGAGCATGTTGGGGATCAGAAGGGGATTTAATAGCAGAACAACGCGGTCTTTGTGCCGCTCTTAATCCGGCCTGTACCCCCTTCTCCGCCTCTCAGTTGCTCGACCTCAGCCTCCACACTCAGCCAGGGCCGCCCAGTTATTATAGGAGGCCAATTTCGAAAAAGTCTCCATAACAACAAAATGTCTCTCCTAACTGTATGAGGGAAACCTGCCAAGTGTCTTCATGAACCCGAACAAACTTGAATTCTGTCTTAATTTCTTTCTTTTTTTAAATTTCTTGCGTTTTTCTTTTCTTTTTTTTTTTGGAAATGAATCTTTATTAATTATAGTATATGTAGCCCACATATCGACAAATGCTTCTGCTGCGTGGATCACAGACTAAAACAAACCTTAATGAAAATTATAAAAATTAGAGACATGCAAAGCAAATCTTGAGTGTCTGTGAGGAGCAGAGTCTGTGCTAAATTATCACCAGTAGCCTTACGGGCCCCACATGAATACATAACGACAGTAGGTGTGTGTGCGCGCACGTTTGAGTGAGCGCGCCCACGTGAGAGAGAGAGAGAGAGAGAGAGAGAGAGAGAGGGAGGGCTCTGGGTGTCTACTTGGGTAAGAAGTTAGTTCTAATTAGCCAGTCTCCTCTTGCTCGCCTCACTTGTCCACCCTGCAGATCCACATCCTCTCCTCAGGGACCAGGGACCAGGGACCGCCAGGGGCCCCTACTCGTTTCAGCAGCCACTAGACCGCAGACGACCGAGCTGTTCTGGAACTGCTGTTTCCTGCACCTTTTCACCTGGCGACGTCGGTGCGCACGGCAATTACGCACGGCTGGGTGGGGAGCCACTGCATCATAGCACGGGTCTTGTTTAGTTAGCCTTTTCCCGCTTCGTTGTGGTGTCAGAATTCATAGTCTTGGGTTGATTTGAGTTGTTGTTATCCGTCTTATCTACACAGAGGAAGCATAGACTACACATCGGGTTCCTGGCTCTGCCGTGGTTTTACGCATCGAGTGAAAACAGGTGTAAAGGCGCGCAGCCGTCACTTTTGCAGTTAGAACCACGGGTGCCTGGCTCGACGGCACTAAGTCAGAGTAGCCTACAGAGGCAGTGAAGGCGAAGGCCAGCAAGGAAAAACCGAAAACAACAACTAAGTGACAAACAACCCAGGGTAAAAGATAAACAGAGAGGGAGGGAGTGGCAGGGGGGAAAAACGAGAGAGAGAGAGAGAAAGACAGAGAGAGAGAGAGACACCCCCTGGAGACTAGCTAGGAGACCCGGCCCCCGGTCAAAGAGAAGGAGAGAGAGAGTGAGGGAGTGAGGGAGTGTTTTAAAGCCGGCAGGAGGCATGATGTCCTACATTAAGCAACCCCATTACGCCGTGAACGGGTTAACGCTGTCCGGCCCGGGCATGGATCTGCTCCACACCGCCGCCGTAGGATATCCCAGTAAGTAAGAGCCCGTGGCTTCCAGCTGTAGGCTACGTTTTTAATGTATTTAAAGATGTCCTCTCGTCCTTGTTTCAAGTGGGAACGTTGGTTTTGAAATGCTGAAACAGAAGGAATTCACCGAAAATGTCGTTATATCCTGTCTTCTTTTTTTGTTGTTGTTTTTTTTGGTTTTTTTTACATTTCGCTGCATGGCTACGCTTTATGTGTATGATTAGAAGTCTCTGATTCTTCAGCCATCAGAGCATGTGTTCACTTGACCTATAAGTTCAGCGGATTACAGAGTCAAAAAACAATAAAAATGTGTGTGAATGGAAACGCAGCCTGTTCTCACACAGACTTAACATCAAAACAGACTCCAATCTGTTGCTCTTACCGTGTAACCTATTTACAAAAGGATGCTCATTGTATTTTATTTTGTGTCATCGTGTTGTTTTTGTTTTTTCACGAGCGACTACGTCTTATATTGTTGGGTTGGGATACATGACCCGATCAGCATCTGTCATCCTTGAGAGGAGAGTTTGAATGAACTGACGCCGGTGTTTGGCACTGAGAACGGGAGGCGTGTTACAAAGCTCGGCCGCCCCGTCGCAGATTAGGAGAGCCGGCTTCGACGGCGTTTTAAGACCGTTTTTAAAAATTCCAAATCTATGAGACGGAGGAGCTTTCGTTTCTTTGCACTGCGTATTTCGATTCAAGCAGTCTCATTCATAAAAGATAACACCGTGAGACATGTTACATCATTTTTATTCGATCCAATAAAATGCATCAATCATCAAGACATTCTTTGACTTAACTAAACATTTCGTCTTGTATATATGACTCAAGATGTATGATCCAGTATGATCCGAAGAGAATTATCGACTGAAATTTATGGAACTTTATTCGGTATTTCCCCAGGCACGTTGGGCAGAATAATATCTATAAATCACAAAGTAAAGGAGTAACAAACGGCCTGTGTTTTATGGTCTGTGCTGCGAGGCAGAGCTGAAATCATTCCCTGGATTCACAAGCAATCACTGAAACTTCATTTTGTGGTGTTCTTCATTAAAACGCCTAAATCATGTCTTAGGGTATTTTTAATAGCCTAAAATAGATTGGAACTTCCTGCTGTGTCTAATAAATCGGCCTGTTAAAATTGTGAAGAACTTTCATAAAGTTTTGGTCACGTAATTTTCGTGCAGAATCTTCGTGCATCATAAAAACAACGAAGGCGTAATAATAATAATATTAATAATAATCATATCAATAATAATAATAATAATAATGATGATGATGATGATAATAATAATAATAATATGCTGGATTTCTTTTTGAAGGCACCCCGCGTAAACAGCGTCGGGAGCGCACCACCTTCACACGCGCACAGCTGGACATCTTGGAGGCTCTGTTCGCCAAAACCCGCTACCCAGACATCTTCATGAGGGAGGAGGTGGCCCTCAAGATCAACCTGCCCGAGTCCAGAGTCCAGGTAACACATGAAAGATCACTATACAGAGTACTATTTTAGTGCTATATGTATTAGTATTATATTGCACACAGTATTTCGATGTAAACCTTAGTACTGTCACACTGAAAGAAAGAAACGTCTATCTGTGTGTGTGTGTGTGTGTGTGTGTGTGTGTGTGTGTGTGTGTGTGTGTGTGTGTGTGTGTGTGTGTGTGTTTGAGAGAGAGAGAGAGAGACATAACACAGGCCTCCTCACAATAGCAGTTTTTACAGGTTTACTGTTTATTTTCAGCAGTTGATTTGACAATGAAGAACTGATTTTATACTAATCTCCACTCTCTGCCATCCTCCAGGTTTGGTTCAAGAACCGTCGTGCCAAGTGCCGCCAGCAGCAGCAGCAGAGCACAGGCCAGTCCAAACCACGACCCCCTAAAAAGAAGGCGTCCCCTGCCCGTGAGGCCAACACTGAGGCCAGTGCCAACCCCACCAATGGACCCTACAGCCCTCCACCCCCGCCTCCAGGCACCGCCATCACCCCCAGCTCCAGCTCAGCTAGCGCTACGGTGTCCATCTGGAGCCCAGCTTCAATCTCTCCACTGCCAGACCCTCTGTCTGCCTCCACTACCCCCTGCATGCAGCGCACCACCACCTACCCCATGACCTACACCCAGGCCCCAGCCTACAGCCAGAGCTACGCAGGTTCCTCCTCCTACTTCACTGGCCTGGACTGCAGCTCCTACCTGTCCCCCATGCACCCGCAGCTGTCAGGCACTGGAGGAGCCCTGAGCCCCATCACGGCCTCGTCGATGGGCGGGCCCCTCAGCCAGTCCCCCGCCTCACTCTCCTCACAGGGCTACACAGCTGCCTCGCTGGGCTTCGGAGCTGTCGACTGTCTAGACTACAAGGACCAAGCTGCCTGGAAGCTCAATTTCAATGCCACTGACTGTCTAGACTACAAAGACCAGAGCTCCTGGAAGTTCCAGGTCTTGTAAATAACAGGAAATGGGAGGTGGGGAGGGGAGGGGATATGGGAAAAAATTGAGAAATCAAAACGAATCGAAGTGGAGTGAATAACAACCCAAGATTACTTTTGATGTGTTTTAGAGGAAGGAAGAGAACTTTGGAAACAGAAATCAATTAATCATATCAATTGAAGAACTAATCAGCTGAAATAATCTCTTCATTTTTTCTGTAAGAAAAAAGTATGTTTGGACGTAAACTAATCTGTTCATGCTTGGCTTGGTGATTGTAACAAAGAGACGACAGTAGAGTTTTTAAGTTTAACAGCATAGAAATCCGCCTTGAAATCAAGGAATGGCTGTGCAAAAGGAACACATGATTACAATATCTGCACAATATAATCAGATTACTAAGAAAGAACGACAGCTCTCATTCTCCAGCTCAGTGAATGAGAAGGTTGAAATTGCTGTGATTTAAACACTGGTAGTGATGACAAGACAGCCACTTGTCACTTGCAGAATGCATCCATTTGACTGATGACTCCGTAGTTATGGTTTGTGGATTTTATTTTAATATTTCTATTTGGTTTGATTGATAGAGATGAATTCAGAAACTGTTTGACTGGCCTTGACTTGGACCAAATTTGAAGCCGAGATTATTTTTCTAAATTGTAACAGCACAACAAGAGTTTCAATGACCTACAGGTTTACTGCATAGACAGCCTTGAAATTGACATGTTGACCTGATGAGATCCCAAGCTTATGTTTATTTCTTCCTTCTAGATTTTGTCTTGTATTTTCTGTGATGTATTTCTTTTACAAAGCTGCTTTTCATCACCAAGCTGACTCAAAAAGCTTTGAGCCAAACAACTCAACTGACCCACTCAGACATCTAAAAGAGTTGTCTTTACAGGGTGGCCACCGATTCAGTACCATGTGAAAACTGTATAGCAGACAGAAGCTGATGATTCCCAGTAGCCTTGTATGATACTGACCCTCTGCGGCCTGTGTGTAATATAAGCGGAGGGGGTAGAATTGGTCACTGAAGTGACTGCAGTACAAACCTGTTGCCTTTGAGCATGGTTGTAATCATTAGCAGAATGGCTTGTACATTGTTAGTATAATTGGATCACTTCCAGACAATCTGGGCAACAATGGTCACATTGTGGCTCTTGGCAGCCGAGCCCCCCCCCCACATCTCACAGTGTTTGCATGAGGTTAGAGGACTGTTGAAGCAGTTCTTGAATTTACAAATGAATTCATCGTATTTTTTTTTCTTTCTTTTTTTGAACTGCTCCAGTGAGATATTTGATGGGAGAGAAGGCCGCACCAGAGAAAGGGAAGGGACTGGGCCGCTAGGCAGCCCCCCTTTGCACAGAGAGTTTGGTGCCTCTCTCCACCCTAACCTGTAAAGATGTAATGGGTACCACTTTATGTGTTTGTTGTATTGTTTGATTTTTTTTTTTTTTTGTATTAGATCTAAACAACATTATGTTTCTATAAAGATTTGTGAATTTGTTCAAGTAAAAATTGTGGTAATTTGTTTTGAAGTTGATATTATTACCAGTATTATTACTATCATCATTAATATTATGTCTTCAGCTGACATGGACATTGCTAATATTCTTTTTGTTGTTATTTTGTAAATATTAAAACTTGAAAATGCAATCAAGTCTGTTATCAGCAATGTGTTGTTACACAGGCACTCCACCCAACAGAATCTCTCTTTCTTACTTTCTAGAAAACTGCCAACTTTTTATTTTTTCTGTTTGTAATTTTCTGGTTTCTGCTTCTTCTGTTTTTGTTTTTGTTTTTTCAAACTCAGGGGTTTATCCAATAAAAGTAGCAGTAATAGGATACAATGCTGTTTATGCTTCTTAATCATTTACTGTACTTTTATCTTTTGCATTACTATAATCTTCTGTGCTTATTTTTCTGACATGAATTATTTTGTATATTTCATTTGTCTTCTGTGTTTGACCAGTCTCACCACTACCATGCTAGATAGCTATGATGTTTCGAGACATTAAACAACTTCATTAAAACTTCTGCTGTCATTGTGTTCTGTAAGTCATTGGATCTGAGCGTTTCATTGCTGAACACCGGCTGTAAGGGTTGAATCAAGGTTGGGCTACACCTCTGACATGTGTCATCCTTCTGTATCTCTGCCCTTTAGGGCTGCAATAGGAAAAAAAGGGAGTGTCGGACATACACGGAGAGGAGATCGGGAATCCGTTTCTGGGAGCGTTCCACTAATCCATGCAAGAGGTTGAGTGGTTATAAGGCAGAGATGAGAGGGAGCAGGGCAGAGAGGACAGAAAACAGATTAGAACTTACCATAATACTGAGGCCTGCCGCTCCACCAGCCCCAAAACTGAAGTCTGAGAGATGGGCAGATTATTTTGGATTGCTGAACCTTTCTGTATGTTCCTGCTACCAATAGGGCAGAGAGTCAGTTCAGTGGCAGGTTGTCAGAAGTGCACTACTTGAAAGGCTTTCGGCATGCTATGAGCTCATGGTGTGTTGAGATGCTTGACATCCTACAACAAGGCTGTGGGCACTGAATCAAAATGACACAATGGGACAGACTCCAATAAAGTGGAAAACTTTATATAAATGTTGCACCAAAATGACAATTGAATTAACATTCTCATTCATCTATATGATCCTCATTTGGTTGCATCCAGTGTGAAGTCAGCTCAGATTCCTAACTGGTGAACGCGCTTGTAAATTTAAGGAGTCGCTGCCAAATATGGCAAAGCAGCAAAATAAGCCAAGGTAAGTTTGACATACATGGGAAAGTGTCTCACAATTAATGAATAATTCAATCTAACTTTGGGACTGCTTTTGGGAAATGGTAGGATTAACAAACCTGCTTTCATGCTTTTCTGTCCACTTTTTGATATTCATCCCCCTCCTGTGTGCGTTGTTGTTGGTATGGGCCCATGGGATAACGTCATGTCATTCATTTGTTGTTGCTTAGTCCTCTTGTCCTCTCTTGCTTCTCGGCTGAGTGGAGCCTTTCTTTGGATCGTGGTCGATTTCGCTGCTGTCTTGATTATCAAACCCTGAATAAACGTTATTGAACTGGTTTCTTAAGACATTTTATTATAACTTTGACTAAAAACTACAGTGTACATTTGAGCTGAAGCTCAACCTGCACGTCTTGCAAGTCTGAGAATGTCGCACACGGCCACATCTTACACATTGCAAACTGTGAAATGCATAATGGGGCTATAATTAACGTATTTTAACACAATCAGATAGATATTCAGTACCGATCACTGTTACATTAGGCCACGTGTCTTGGCTGGTTGTTGCACTTTTCTCCTCAGGTTGCCCAGTAACAGTGAGACTCTGCCTTCTGACTGGGATTTAGCCTGAGAACAGAGAGCTGGGTTCAGCTTCACGGTGACACAGCATAACACTGGCCAGTCCAAAAGCTTATTAACAAAGTGCAGTGGACTGCAGTCGTTTGCCCAGTGTACACTTGTAGAAAAAGCTATATTGTTGGTCTGACAACTGAGTTTTAAACTTTAAGAGTTTCTTGGTGTCACTGATATTGTGAGCATAGATAGATAGATAGATAGATAGATAGACCCCCTCCCGTGTCTTCAGGCCGTGTGCTCCTGTAATCCCCCAGCAGCAGCATATGGACTGTGAAGCACAGACACAGACAGAGATACACTCAGGACTTAGAAATATGATTCATTTCTTTCCTCTCTCTAATCCCCTACAAACAAGCTGGTGACCGGCCCGCTCTGAAGGCGCACTGTAATCATGCCACAGGCTGCTGCTGCCAGAGCTGAACAGAACCCCCCCCCAGCAATTTCCTCTTAATCGATTCCTAATCCCAACGCCGCCAAGCAAACACGCGCCGAGCACACGCCCAAGCACACACATATGTACAGGCACATATATGGACAAATTCACAATCGTCAAACATATATTTATAAATGCAGATATGTACACACACACACACACACACACACACACAAACACACACACACACACACACACACACACACACAAACACACACACACACACACACACACACACACACACACACACACACACACACACAAACACACACACAAATGCCTACATGTGCAAGCAGAAAGTCATTACTAAACAAATGCTACACACAAAAGACACACACACCTCATTTACTCACACGATGGTACACACACACACACACACACACACACACACACAGTTCATAAATGTATACACACTTTTTTTTTTGTGCTTGGTTTAGAATAAAATAAAATGGAAAGGAAATCCATGTTGAAAGAGAGTTTCAGAGAGATGAAGTGGGATCACTGAGCGAGGAAAATGTTGTACTGTTGTGTGGTAGCAAGACAGAGTCAGACCAGCTTAAAAGAGTCGCTGAAAATACAGTAACAAGCCTGGTTTTGGTCAAGTGGGACTCAGATCATGCATCATAATCATCATAAGACCTTAATAGGTGTTCCAGGATGGTACCGCATTCATCCCAGTGACAGCTGCGTACCAATAATGCAACCAAAACTGTCTTTTAAGTTTCTGCAATCTGGTTCCATATGACTTGTGCATTAGAGTTAGCCCACACACATGCAAAATGGCACAAGAATGCTGATACGACTCTCTTAAACATATGTACTGTATGTTAGACGTATGGTTCACAGGGTGATGTGTTAAACAGTGTTGAGGATGTTCTTCCTAGTTTTACAGCTGTTTCATACTTCGGCGATGAATGTGTGAGGCCAGAAAGCATCGCATGACCTCCAGTTCTGCATGCGGCCACCGCACCGAAACGACTGCACACCCCAGTGCTGTTTCTGGGTTCAAACAAAGAATACTGTGAGGTTCCTGAGGAAAGAGTTGATGGTCAGTCAAATGTAGTTTGTGCCTCAAGACGCAAAAGTCGGATTATCACTGTATAAGCTAATGCTTTGTGGCTCTGGTTCAAGCTGCTCAGTTGATTCATTTTTTAAATTTTATTCTATTTTTTTTACAACTTTATTGAAATGAGCAGATCAGGGTAAGAAAAGACATAATTTTGCACACACATGCCAGTTCTACAATTATGACATGAGGCATGGACATGAAGGAAAATCACTTAATTAAACTAAAATACATATATATGATAATACAGAGTGGACAAAACATCACAACGTGCCTCACAATTTCCTCCTGAAGAATGACACTTTTCTGTGCTTTTTGACACAGAAAAGTCCACATCAGTAGAAAAAGTCTGAAATTGGGCACATTGTTTGTTCTTCTTGAGTAAAGAAAAGGATGTTTCTCCAGCAGACAAATAAGCTTTATACCGTCATCACTCTTTCTGGTATGAGCAGAAACTATATATTATGAAAAATATATATAAATACTAAATAGTAACAGTGACACATCTGATCAGCATATTTTGAGAGTAGCAGAGTTTGTTTGTTTTTTTGTTTTTTTTTTTGTATAAAGGAAATTCTGTAGACCAACAGTAAACAGCCCTGGGGATCAGCACAGTATATACTCGGCTTCTCCCAGTGACAATGATTGGAAACCCACATTATGGTCACTATAGGATGAAACCTCAGTATCCTGTATTGCATTAATATTTCTATCTTACTGTTATAAGATAGAAACCATTCCACTCTTATCAAATACATAATTAGCTTTGTTAAAATAGGTACCTTAAGATACAGTCAGTTATCATAATAATAAAAAACAATTATCAGTGGTCTTTCATTATGTCCACACTGAACAAAGAGAAACCATCATCCAAACTGTTTTGAATCTGGCTTAGCAATACATTTATGGATATCATGAAATAATCCTTATACAGATAATTCATTTAACAATGCAGTAATTTGCATAAATCATCAAATAAGATTTGTACTTGTGCAGTAATCACACAGTAGTGCTGTGTAAGTAGGTGAGAGTGATCTGCAGCTAGTAGTGGTAACAGGATCAGTATTACAGTATGAATGGATCAACCAGCCACTGTCAACCTCAGCATACACTTCTGCTAAGGGCTTTACTGCAGATTACAACTTAACACCTAGTTAATATCACTAATAGTAAAAGTCAGAGTTTAGCGCCACAGATTAATGATATATTGGACTAAAAACAGTTGTCTGGATTATGGGAGCGCTTGTGGTTTGGTGCTATTCAGGGTATCAAATACAAATGTGATCGGAGACACTGAGACAGTTGATTCAGGTACTTAAGCCAACAGGTGGCAATTCTTTGCATCAGTGGATTGTGCTTCTCTGACCATTCATTTTGATAATTTCCCATCAATCTCCCCTTTATTTGCTTCGGACCATTTTTTCCCCGTGTTAGGGACTGCGTGCCTTGCTCAAAGGCAGCTACTGTAAATATTAGTTGGAAAACAGTCTTGTCAAAATGGTTCAAACTGGCAACAGACCTTTTCTTCCTTAAACCTCCCATCAGCAGCTTCATTCCATATTTACGTGATGGGTTGAACCTATGTCTTCGTCTATTTCTACCTTTTCTTCACATGCACCTGTCTTCCCCTGCTTCATGCCACCCTCCCTCATCCGCCCCTTCCTCCGTGCCACCTCTCACTGTGTGCCCCCCTCGTTCCCTCCGCTCCTCTTCTCCTTGCAGTTTGTTATTCTTGCTGATCTAATTTAGAGAATGTCCCAAATCCTCTTAGTGTCCTGCTCCCTCAGCGCAACACTAAGTGAATTAGACAGGATTACTGTCTCCCTCTTCCTCCTCCTTCTCGTCCTCCTCTTCCTCCTCCTCCTCCTCTTCTTCTCCATGCTGTCACTCTCTCCTCATCATCTCTCCACTTATATGTCCATCTTTCTCTGGACATTTCTCGTTTCATCTGCAGGATTAAGGCCTTTTCCCTCTCCAGATGACAAATTGGTTCCAATGTTCCCTCTGTGACAGATGCTCTCACAGGCCCAGTGCATCATGGGACATGAAACAGCGTTAATTAAACTTTGACCTCTTGCGAAGAAAAATAGCACAAAAAAAAAAAAACACAAAAAAACCAACAAAACCCTGACATAACGCAGATTAAGTTCACCAACATCAGCATGTACAGTACAAGTAGTATAGGAAGATGAAACTTAAGGTTTTAAAGGAAAAGTAAAGGAATACTGATGCTGCTCACCAGGGTTTCATGTGCTCTATTTCTTTTCACTTTAAATTATCAAAATTAAAAAAAAACCCTAAAGAGAGCAATGTCAGAGCCATATTTCCTTGCTCGTGTGGCTGTCTCTACCTTGGTTGCACTGCAGGCCAGAGGAGCCCCAGGACCAGGCAGGTCCTCCAGTTCCAGATTCATGCCAGTGTGATGCACGCTCATCTGTAGTCCAGCTTTCTCAGGTTCGACCTGATCTCTGACGTCCCAGTGCGCGGTCAGTTTAGGATCCCAAGTGTTTACCAAGACAAAAACACTGTGGTGTAATTTAACGGTATCAGATACTTTTTGTTTCTTTCGTTTTTCCGTCTTGTACAAATTTGCTCTGGATTGCATTTTTCTATCCAGGATGTGTCGAACTGACCACAAAAATAAACCTCATTATGTAATACTTTACCTCTGTTCACTCTCTGTCATCAACGTTTATAACTATCAACTATCAAAAACAACATGCAACCCACCAAAAAAAGAGAAAGGACTGAGAGACCGGAAACCGCTGATGAAATAAGGTGGTAAAAGATACACATAGAGAGGAGGGATCTAGAAGAAGAGATGTGGTGGCAAGGTACGTGCTCACTTCACTGATAATTTCTCTTTCTATTTAAAGTAGATCAGAAGTTCCCAAACTGGGGGTCAGGACGCCGACAAGTAGTTGCAAAAGAAATCTGAGGGGGTCATGAACTGAACAACAGTATAGAAAGGAGGAAATAAATTTACATGTCCACCACAGACAAAATGGTGTTTATTTTATTCGACTTTCCTCCACTCCTTTCCATTTTCGACTGGATAATTCATCTCTTCGGGATCACTCTTTGGTTGAACAGGTTACACCCAGCGATGAGGGGTCACAGGACAGAAAGGCTGGGAACCCCTGATTTCGGTCATTGGTGAAACAAAATGAATCAATAATAATTCATCATGTTGATTGTTATCAAAGCATGATGAATTAATTTACAAATTAAGAAAACAGCATGACTTTCTACTTTGTTCTCCCTTATCATCACTTAATATAGATTATAGGCTATTGTATGCAATGGGGATAATATTAAAAAAAAAAAAAACTAAAGAGGCACTACATTTACATCACCGTAAAGAAACTCCTTCCCTCTGAGTGAGGGGACACGCTTACAGTGGAGTCTGCGAGTTCCAGCATGAGCTTTTGACCTTTGCCCCTGTCACTCCACTACACTCCCCCCGCTGTTGTCTTCATCTGATTTACTCCATGGTGACTGCATCTTTCATCTTCTGAAAAACAACTTTACAAATGTTTTATTCTTAAAGAGCTCCACTTACTGCAGTTAGATAATCAGACATGACACCAGGACCTCTGCACTGTTCAATCCTGCTCTGCTCTTAGTATAAACCCCTGCATATCTTCACCCCCCCCTGCCCTCCTGCACTCGCTCCTCTTTCTTTGTTGCAATCTCTCACTATCTCCCATCTCTCTTTTCTTTTCTCTCTTTCTCTTCCTCTCTTCATATGCGGGCCATCTGAACAAACAAACACACACACACACACACACACACACACACACACACACACACACACACACACTTCTCCTCCCTCACTTTCAGTAATTCCAGCGTTGCCTTTCTCGCTCGCTCGCCCTAATCCAGCTCTGACCTCAATCCCGTGATGTAACGGATCATGTGATGTGGGGAGAAAGAGAAAGAGAAATAGAAAAGAGAAGAGAGAGAGAGAGAGAGAGAGAGAGAGAAACAGGGGATGGAAAGTGGGGAAACATGGTCTAATCCCCAATGGCGGAGCCAAAGACCAATCACAGACTGATGGGGTCAGGGGTCAGGGGGCGCCTCCACGAAGTTACAAAATATTAGTCAGACACACACTGATGCCCTCACACATGCAGTCACACACAGGCATGTACGAGCACACACACGCCCTCTGAAAACAACAAGTCAACATGTTTGTTTCATCTCCGTGACTCAGTGGCTATTTACATGCTGGTTTGTCTGCATCCTGCCAACAACAAACACATTAGCCAGTCTGTTTGTGACTGGTAGCTGGCCAGTCCCTCACACAAATATTTACTGTGTGTGACTATATAAAGATATAATCATACATGCATTTCTATATCTTTGTTGTAGAGGAACAGAGTTTCTGTGTAGCAAAACAAAGGCCTCAGAGCTGGAATCGGTTTCATGTCTTGCATCATTTGCAAATCTTACTGTTATAACACAGTGTCCATTAACATGTTTGTCCAAATATCGTGTACAGTACTGTAAATTCTTAACCATGACTAACTTATGACGGCCCATTTCTGCCACTTAAAAAAAACAACAACCATCCAAGTTTTTTTTTACATAATTATTTTTCACTGATATGAGTTATTATGTCATAAGTATGGGTATATAAGAAAAAGTATTTTAAAAATGACTTAATAATGATTATTTAATCATTTGTTTCAAGTGTCGTAAATGTGTTTCCATAGAATCTCGTAAAAAGTTTAAGAAAACAAACAAAAAAGTAAAAATTCACACACTTTCCTATTTTTGTTTATATAGCAGAAAATTTCCTATTTTCTTTCATCATATACCTGTAATGCAGTTTTTTTGAAAAATTATATTCTGGCAAAAATGGCAAAAAGTACAACAAGTAATTTTGTGAATTTTTAAATTTGTTTAGTATTCACATGTGCTATTGGCTGTGTTGTGTGTGTCATGTAATGCTAAAGTTGATCATTAGGAGGAGCTGCAGAGAGACAACCATGAACAGTGAGTGTGTGTGCGTCCGCAAAGTCTTGTGTATGTTCTGCTCTCCCTCCCCTCTTGTTCCTGGTGGCAGTGTGACTAGAGAGGCACATGGCTTGAGAGACAAAGGCCAGCACACACACATACACACACATCGGGACACACACTGGTACAATGCAGTCGTGAACAGCAAGAAAGACTGAGGTTTGGAATGAGGAGGAATGAATGAAACCGGTCCAATGACACTCCTAATGGCACACTTAAAGTCCCTCTCCCACTCAAAAGTCTGTTTTGCTCTTTGTTGCTTCGCCTGGATGTTTGACCTTCACTGTGCAGAATGATGCTTGTGCAGAGCTTGACACTAGAAGGCTGTTTTCACATTCACCTGCTGAAGGGGGGAGAGTGTCTCCGTGCTCATCTTAGATCTCAGTTTAAAATCTCAGCCAATCGTGGTCCAACATGGACTTTTCAGTAAAGGAGGCCACATCTTTGTGTACAGCAGGTAAACTTTTGAAATTAAACATTTGCATATTTATACTCGGAGATTCGGGATTTTTCAATGAGCGCGAAGGACTAGATGTATATTTAAAAAATTTAACTAGTTTATCAACACTTAAAAGATAAGATAAAACCACAAATATTATCTCCCATGCCATGTCCCTCATGCATGACAGTTTTCCAGTTTATTCCAATGATTTTTGTAAAATCCTCTTCATATGTTTAGGTTTTGACCCATGTTCCCGTAGGGAATAACCTGACCGGGCCATCACAGGTCATTTTAACACTGCGTTTGACACTGTTAAAATAGAGGAATACAGCCTTTTGATCATTTTGTCTTTCATAGATGGGAACATACTTGCACGTGGGCGGTCAGCTGGCCGTGAGCCGTAGTCTATGCGGTGTGTTCTGGTGCAACTTTTAACAGAGGACCTGAGGTGACTTGAGCAGACACAAAACATGTTTTCAAGGCTTGGTTGGTGTTTTGGATTTTTACAGTTTGGGACATTACTGGGGCCAGATCAGATACATTTTACTTGGGCTGCTGTAACTGACCTCAGTCAGACACCAGTGTAACAGGCTAGTTGGGAAACCTTTTTACTCTGTTGTGTAGCAAGTTACAGTATTTTTGCACAACGGCTAGCTAGCTTGTTTGCTGCGTACACTATTTCATGTCATAACAAAAAGTCTTGACCCCATCGTGTTTATACAGAGAACATATTGATAGTATGAGTTTCCTACATTTTTATGAGGCCCCGACCTTAACAGCCTACTTTGGGCCTATCTCTCGTGAACTTAAAAGTTACACAGCCACTTCTAAAATAAAACCCTTCCACCGGATTTACAGAATAGCAAGTGGAATCACACACTGTACAAACTGTTTTTGCCATAAGTGCCATAAGACTATTAGGTGATAAATTGCAACTAACACTGAATCAAATGAATGCATAATATGAAAGGGTCACTTGTGCTAACCCTACATGTAGACCTTAGTATTTAGCACCTTTTGTCTTGTTTTTCTTGTTTTTCCGACTACACATAACTGTATGTTTCATCTCTAACTGCACTTCTTGTTAGTCAGTGTGTGTGGCTGTACTGAACCCTGCTGTGTTGCTAGTTGACTACCAGGTTGTGCTAATGGCTGAACACGGTTAATCCCTGGGAGCAATTCTCTACACACCCCCACCCTCAGGTTCCCTACCCCCCCCCAACCCCCACCCAACCCCCCCACACACTCACCATGTTCCTTTGTGCACTAGTACACAATAATCTCAGTGGTGCGCTCATGTAGTCTGAACCCACTCACCCCCCCCCCCCCCCCCGTCCAAGCCCCTAGCCTCCCACCATGACTACAATCTCCACCATACACACACACACACACACACACACACACACACACACGACACACACACACACACACACACACACACACACACACACACACAGACACACACCCCTTTCTTTCCCATCTTGTGCAAGTCATGGACTTTGTCTCCTCACTCCACAGGGACAGATGAGGGTGAACCCATCCTAATCTCAGTTTAGTTAGCACTGATGTTAACTACCCGATGATTTTAATTTTTGTTTGTCGCAAGACAACATCATGTAGGTATCACTTTGTGTATTCCTTGGTCTTACAAGTTTTGTCTCCTGTCAACCTTACCTGTTACACTTTGACGTTACCTTGGCCAAAATCGACTGACAATAAGTTAATGAATGCAGTGTACACTCTCAAATCTCAAGAACTATCCGGTTCTCTTCTGACTAGCTTACGTACTTGCTCTAAAACCATCATACATAATAGTAATGTAATCTTTTGCATGCTTAACTGAAAATTTTAGAAAAGAGTGCAGGGTGTGTTGACAGAAGTTACATTAGCAAAAGGCTTTCTAGATGCTTAAGGCCGCTGTATGCTTCAAACATGGTGCTTGTTGGATCATATCAAAGCCTCCAAAACCTCCTCTCTAAGGGTGGAGCACGAGTTGTACCTTTGTGGTAAAGACAATATGAAAATCAACTTCATGTAGCAACAGGCAAGGTTGGCAGAAGTGTGAAAGTAGGCGGGGATTGATCTTCTATATCAAATCAAGGATGTCCAAATGTGTGTGCTAGATCCTCATTTGGTCGTCTCTGTGACAGCAGGTGTTTCGGCCTCCTTTGAGTGTTGTTACTCAGGACACATACTTTATAGACACTTGTGCCCCTGGCCCATTGAGTCCTACAATTTTTTTTAATTTTCTGAAGCAGATGATCGGAAAAAAGCACGCCCACTTCACACGGGGATTGCTCAGGTGTGTGGAGGTGTGAAAGTAAAGCACGGTCTGAGCTCTTCTCAAGCTCTTTATTTAATTCTTCACACAACTACTTCCATCCCTTTGTGTGTGTACACCTGACTGCGACACTATGACTGCTTCCAAGGAAAGACCGTCTGGAACTGTGCGCCATCATCCTTATTTGTACCATTCATCCCATCTCAGACTCTTTGCCCTAAGTTACAGTGACAGCTAACCAGAACAGGTACAGTATAAACACATTTTTTTTTATCTACATATGTTGTCGGACTGTGCACCGTTTTCCTCTGTACAATGCCTTTGATTATCAACACTCAGAGCAGGAATAACACTTTTGCTTTTGATTAGACACTTGGACACATACTGAAACCTTTTTCAATTGAACAAACTGAGGCCTTTATAATGCAACTGTCTGCACTTGGGGAATATTTTTGCTCACATTAAAGCTGTAGTGGAAGATTTCCATAAATCTTACTAAGATCAGCACTCTGATAATCATATGGAATATGGTCTCCAGCTCCTCTTCCCATTTGTGTCAACAGGGGACAGTGCTTGAACATTTACAGATTTAGGTGGATCTGAAGCAGTAGCTTTAAAGTTCACCTGTAGCTCTACCTACTGCTATTCCTCCACCTTAACAGCACTCATAAATTCCTGTCTATTAAAAACTACTTTAGCAACTCCTCATTCCACTGGAGTATTGTATTAAATGCGACCCCCATCCATCAACGCACCATATACATCTGTCCCTCTTCATTCTTCCCCTTCTGTCCATCTCTACTCGATGTCTATCAGCCCCCTCCCTTCCCAAAGACGCACACAAACACACACCACACACACACTCACACACTGTACCAGTTTTGTACTAATCTGGGGTCGTCCTCTCAACCTGCCCCCTAACCCCCTCTCCACCCCCCACCTCCTCCCAACACATACACATCTCTCTCTCTTTCTTTCTTCCTGAACATCCATCCACCTCTCTCTTCCACCCAACCCCTATCTCTCCATACTCATGCTCCACCCGCCGTCCCCCAACCCCACACCCCTCCCAATCCCAGCACTGTGTTAATCTGGTGCTGGTCTGACGGTCAGCACTTTGAGCGGCAGACAGACAGATTGGCTGTAATCCCCTGAGTGCCACAGATGGAGCACCACTACGCAGACCTTGGGGAAGGTGAACGCACAGTTGTGTACACACACACACACACACGCACACACACACACACACACACACACACACACACACACACACACGGACAAAGACATATAATTAGAAAAAAAATACCTATGCACTTACTTATTTATCTGCGTGGGCATGAACGGTCCATTATATGCTCAGCAATTAGGGCAGAGTACTGCTTATGAGCGGTTACATCCTCGTAGTCTCACATGATGCTCCTTTACTTCATGACTCCATGTTTTTGATGAACAAAGATAAAATACAATGTGCACATAAAAAACCAGAGAGGCTCAAGTTGCATTAACTGGCGTAGTGGCAAATTTAAAAAAGGAGGTTTTGATCCAGTGATGATAATTTACAATTTTCCACAAGGCAACCATAGGCCTGTTTTTTCCTATTTTACTAATTTTGAGGTGAAAGCACAGCTTGTAAATTGTAAAACCAAAGACTTGGTGGAAAATATATTCTGCTCAGCCAAACTATGGTAGATAATCCAATCATCACAATTCATCATTATTAAGGCTCATTCAGAGCAACAAACGTCTGGCTCTCCTAGTCCCACATGCCAATATTCAGGTCCAAATCCGGAAAGAAATGCTTCTTTTGATATGTCGCTATGTAATCCTACAGTTAGATTAGCTAGGAGTTAGCTGGGTTTTTTTTCTTCTTTTAATCCAAAAAATGAAATTATTTTGTGTATAATTAACTGGTTAATTGTGTGAAACCAGTTTTCACTGTAAACTTGTAAAATGTGCATCATTTTGTGACAGGACTGGGGTACAGCGCACGTGACACGGGATTTTCGAGGTTGAAATTGATATAGATTTAGTTTAAATAATTCAATAACAACACATTGGATATATCAATAGTTATTTTTTAAACATAAACACATACCATCAACAAACAATCTTGATACACATTGCTTAGGTTTGTGTTTTTTTAAAGAAAAGAGACTAAGATACATACTTAGTGAGACATTTTACAGTTAAAAAATCAACTCCTCAGTGAAAAGAAGAGAAGAGAAGAGTTACTACATGAATGGCTTGTCATTGGCTTGGTTTGTGACATTTTCATACCAGTTGGTAGAACTATAAACCTTTTCAGGTAATATATAATGAATGAAACCTTTTTGCAATTATATGATAACAGCTAGACATATACCCAACTCCACTGGTTGCCAACTGGGGGTATTTGGGCAGGGACATGGAAAGATAGTGGAGTAAACATACGTGATTATAGGTGGAAAATAAAAAGGAAGGTGTAAGGCTGATCTTTAGTATATCTATTGTCACAGTAACCAAAAGTGCTGGATAAATGATTGAAACGTCCAGCTTCTGCCACTCCAAGTGGTAATCGTACGATTGCAAAACCTGACCTAACCTCCTGGGGGGAAAAAAAATAAAAAAATATATATATATATTGATTTATATATATCAAATAGTAAAATAAAGTACAGTACTACAGTGTGTCTCAAATTAAGTTTTATTTAACAGTGTTAAAGAAACATCAAGTTTAAAAGTGACTTAAATGCACACATTTGGAAAAAGACAGATGAAGTCGATGAAGGCACGGACCCTTCTTTCCTGTATAATGGTTGTATTGATTTGACCGATTGAATTTGTTGGCTCAATAAAAACATTCAAGCTACTGTATTAATCAGAATGACAGCAACCTGAAATGTGATTTTCACAACACTTTTACTGGATGGATGCAGAGCTGGGCCGTCACCCCGGCAAAGTGACTGGTTGACTGTTTGTTTGTGTGTGTACATGACTGTGCTTGTACATACCACCGAAGCCGTGGTGCCCATTCAAAACAACAGGATTAAAGGCTGGTGTTTGATTAAATGTTTGTTTGTCTATGTGTTTTTCATTGTAATGAGTATGGCTGAGGCCACAGTGACATGGGTGAACATGTGTGTGTGTATTTCATTGTAATGAATATAGCTGAGGGCATGGCTTTATCCGTTTTAATCAAGGAAGTAGAAGGATGAAATTAAACACTGACGAGGGGAATGATGTCAGTCCAGAAAGGGATATTAATTGTATCTGTGTGTGCGTTTGGGTTTGTGTGTGTGAGACAGAGAGGTTCATAAAAAATTATCCAGCAAGAAGAGGACAATGGGTAAAGAGATCACTGCAGAGAAGTATTTTATCATCAGAAGAAAATGTGTAAGTGGTAGGGTTGCTGTTAAATTCAGTTAAAAGGACAGAGGTAAATTGGATGAATATTAGTTCAAAGTACAAATATTATTTGTGGGTAAATACATATTTCCATACATATACACAGAAATATTTTAAATGTATCATTCATCTAACACCTATACATCACACTGTCCTATTTTTGTATTTTTCTATTACAGTTTAATTTACACAGTATCTTACTGCCATCTTGTGGTATAACTGGCGTCAATGTGAGATTAGGGTCTCACTCCACTTTAGGGTTCCAAACCTTGATCTCATAGAACATACAGAGAGATGTGTTTATTGAGCTAGAAAAATGGATCTAGTACAAGAAACCACAAGAGTGATACACTCTCATATTCAGTGTCTTTGATGATTTGGGAGTGGCTGTTCCTGGTGTGTGAACATGTGCAACAGGCTTGTAGCATTTTTTCCAACCCTCCAAACATTTGAGAGTAGCTCTTTCTTTAGCTGCTCTTTTAAAATTAAACAGATTTTACGGAGCTAATTTTGCAGTTGCAAGGGTTGTTGCCATTGCAATGAAATCTAGTTGAATCTTGGAATGTTAGTACTTTAATTTACAGTATGTTTATCATGGATTGTTTTCATTTACCATGTATATATTTTATATATATATATATATATATATACACACACACACACACACACACACACACATATATATACACACACACACATATATACACACACATGCATACATACAACTATATATATATATATATATATATATATATATATATATATACACACACACACACACACATATATATATATACATACATACATACATACATATACATATACATGTATAACTATCGTGAAGGTATACAGATAGAGGAACAGTGATCCTTATCCTATTAAAATCACCTTGTTTCAGCTTTTGTCTTAACTGTAAATATAATAACTTACAATAACCCATAACTATTATATAATATGGGGAGAGACAGGGGAGTGTGTGTGTGTGTGTGTGTAACATCCATTTATTACCACCTTATATGACAAATCTGGAAATTACAAACATTGTTTATTTGAAACATCATCATTTCCAAAAAAAAAAAAAAAAAAAAAAAAAAAAAAGAAGAAAATCAAATAGAGCAAAAAATAAAAATTAAGTTAAAAGGGTGACAAGTCAACCTGAGAAACGGTATACAGATGATCAACTGATCCGGAGGAAAAAAAAACAAAAAACAAAAAAACAAAACAAAAAAACAAAACAAAAAAAACAGAAGCACAGGGGGGACGTATACAGAAAACATGACCATTATTATTTGTCATGTAACACTGATTTACAATACATTTTAATCAGTTATTTTGTTTGTTTTTTAAAAAAAATCCTTTTCACACTTTGAGAGCTTTTGGTTTTAGAGAACATTACAAACCTTGATGAACCTTTGTTATAAAAAGGTCCTTTATTAAAAAAATGAGCCACTGTTAAAAAAGTGTCTCTGACACCATCCTTGAGCTCTCAAGCTTTGGCTTTAAATAATTAGATGAAACCAATTTGAACACCACAAAAACAGGTGAGGTTAAACACTTGTCGGTTAGGAAGAGAGCATCTACAAGAGGATCAAACTTTGGTGCCAAAACAAGACAGTAGCATCACATTTCAGTAGAAAAAAATAACTTTCTGTTCTCTATAAGTGTTTTAATCTGATTCATCCCCCCATCTCCATGTCATCCACAAACAATTTGAAGTGAAAAAAAAAAAAAAAAAAAAAAAAAAAAATCCCGTGCATGAGACTTATTTGGAAGGAAAAAAAACCTAACATGACGAATGACAGCAATGATTAATATGGTAATCATAAATCAACTTCTCTAAGGATGCCAATGGATTGTATACAATTTGTTGTGGTGATCAGAGCCAGCACTCATGCAGACACATGCAGGGACAAAAATTCCAGCCCCGGCTTTCATGAGCAGAGACTAACGCTCTCGTTTCTGCACATTTCTGAGTGGAGGCTGGCAGCGTAGAGGAAGCACGAGAAGAGGACTAGGTAAGTTCTTCTAGCACCTTGCTGCAGAAAAAGAGACAAGGGTCCCCCAGCAGACAATAACCATCCTCTCCTCCTTTCTGTCCCTCCCAAATTTGCATTGTTCCAGTCCATCTTTTTCCTCATCCTATCCACAAATCATCCATTACCCCACAGAGTCAGAGTAGAAACAGTGCAGACTAGGAAACGTGTGCTTGAGGAGATCTCATCACCAAAGAGATGGTACATGCACAGAAAGAGAGTACCCTAGATGTCTGCTGCCGAGAGCACTAAGAAAAACACGACTATACACTTTATTTATTCATAATATAATCAGTTTTCCTCTACACACTACTAACACAGGGAGAAAGGGAGGAAGGGGGCAAGTGAGGGGCGGGCACAGGGACGGAGAGACAGACTGGTGAAGGAAGGGCAGGAAGAAGTGAAAAGATTAAAGACCAAGAGGAGGAGAGAGCATTTAGGCACGCTCTCCACGGATACGACGTGCCAGCTGGATATCTTTGGGCATGATGGTGACACGCTTGGCGTGGATGGCGCACAGGTTGGTGTCCTCAAACAGACCCACCAGGTAGGCCTCGCTGGCCTCCTGCAAAGAAAGAAAACAGGAAGCAAACAGCTCTCAGCAGAGTTTAGGTTACACAGATAATTAGGGCACACAGCCTATTTTCTACCTTAATATGGGCATTTGTCATTATCTTATACACTCTTCCAATACTACATGATGTATTTATGCAGCAAAAAAAATAATCAGTTAAATTATTTCAAAAGTAAAATGGTAGGTGAAGCCCTAGCTGTCAGTCCCTGCACCTACAAATTTTATGCACACACTGTATGCACAGTTAAGTTTTCAGTAGACCGAGTTATATAGATACAACTCATGTTTTGAACATATGCACGCTAATTCAAGTGCAAAAATCCTTTGTTGTTTTGGTATATCTTTACATTATAAATATTTTCTACTTCTACTTTAAAAATGCAAAGATTCGGCTTTTATCTTCACCTTAAAAATGCCCAGGCTTCACAATATCATATTTAGATACAGTTGAATTTACACCTGGGATTAACAATTAATAAACATATAGTTGCACAAGGTGAATTGACTGTAATACTGACCTGCAGAGCTCCGATGGCTGCACTTTGGAAACGCAGATCAGTCTTGAAGTCCTGGGCGATTTCTCTCACCAGGCGCTGGAAGGGCAGCTTGCGGATCAGCAGCTCAGTGGATTTCTGGTAACGACGGATCTCACGCAGAGCCACTGTACCAGGCCTTCACAATACATGAAAAATAATTAATTATGTGGAAAGATATGGGAAGCAGAACTTGGTTGTAGAAAATCTTTTTTATATCAACCACATTAAAAGCCAAACTACCCACAGCAGGACACCTACAGCTGGTGTAGTGAGAGTCTACAATCTAGGGTATGAGAATTTTTTTTGCTTTGTAGAAATGTTTTAATTTTTTTCCCAAATAATTTTGACCCTACAATTGTAAAAATGTCTGTCACTCATAATTTAGGATTTCTATCTGGCCTAAAATAGAGTGAAACCACTTGTCTGGGAGCGGCTTTTGCCTGTCTCACCTGTAGCGATGGGGCTTCTTCACACCACCAGTGGAAGGGGCGCTCTTGCGAGCAGCCTTTGTGGCCAGCTGCTTACGTGGGGCTTTGCCTCCAGTGGACTTACGGGCAGTCTGCTTGGTACGGGCCATGGCTTCTAAAGATCACCTGAAGAAGATGGAAAAGAAAGGATAAATAATTCAGCAAGAGGAGACAAACCACTTAGATCATTTTGAATAGAAAAATCCCTAACACAAAATATGGCTATTGTATGACACATATCCGCCCCTCCCCCCTCCCAAAAGCCAATTGTCTACTTCATAACAGCCAAATGGGAAACATGTCAAGCCAATTGTGCTGTTGCGAAACCTTGTGCATGGATAGTCGAAGTACTAGCTGTAGAAAAAAGGCGTTTTAAAAGTTATTTTGGGGCAAAGTCAGCAAACTTTTTAAGCCTTTTCTATCAGGTTTGACTGGTGATTCAAGACATGTAGTTATGATGTCCCAGTGACCACTGAAAGTGAAGTTATGGCTCTCTCGCCAATCGTGTAGATAGGGACCTGGTCTTTTTAGCTGAAGTTACTCCCCGGGGTCGTGACTTTCCTATAAGGACTTTGCTTTGGTTTAATATGCACAACTCATTCCATGGCCAAGAGATATCATCTTAAGTCCTCTTGTTTTTTGTTCTCTCTTTACCCTGATCACTCAGGGGACTAAATTGAAGGCATTTGTGGCAACAATAATGCACACGTGGTAACAGACAGAAAGAACAGTTTTGCATTCATTACTTTATTTAGTTGGTCTGATATTTCTCAAGTTAAGGTGATACCACTGTTGAGGAAGACGCTTCCTAAATATTGATTATTAACCTCAAAAAGGTACTTGTGTTTTTAAATCTCAGATACATATTATATAGTAGTTTTTCCAATTAGAACAGGAAACTTGAATTAAGTAAACTTTTTGAGTAAGTAAACATACACGACATTCCCTAACACAATAAGACCGATAAACATCAATCAAAGATGAACGACGATACTATAGGCTGGTAGACCAATACGTATCCAAAAATATAACGTGTGAGCCAATCAGCATTCAGAGTCTATACAGTCGGCGGGCTCTACCGCTGCCTTTCACTGTTGCTAGGTCCGCCTACCCCGCTCTGATGATGGCGGCGGTTTGATGCGCAAACGGGATAAAGACCCAGGGCAGAAGAGCAAAGGAGTACCACAAAAACAACTTCAATTTTATAGATAACCGCTCTTCCAGCGTATCGGGAAATAAGAAAACGACACAGAAGACATTTCAAGGAACTAATAGATAGGCATAGGAAAGCTGAACGGTCCCTAACGGCTGCGTAGAACCGAGCTGAACCGGCGCATAATTTGAAACAGAATTTCCCCTCATCTGAGCGGCTGCAGAAAAGACTGCATTTCACCGTCGCTTCGACAGCCGTGTTTGTTATTTTGCCACACGACAAAATTAGAGGTTATTGTCTGTTAAATGTGACTATAAATACACACATTTACAACTCAAAAATATAAAGTTCATTCACAAACACAGTGACATATTTCGAGAGGCTTACCCAAGGGGAAAGTGAGTAGAAGTCGTGAGAAATGTTTCGCTTCTCTCTATTTTCTTCTTCGTATCCACAATGGGAAGCAGCGTCCAGCGGGAAAATGGCCGCTGCGTCAATCATGGGTCCCACAATGCAACAGTGTTCACAACATTTATGTGGTCACTTTTATTAGGCTGGCACATGCCGGTCAAAACGGGTTAATTGATTTGAGTGTGTTTTATTAATATTTATCCAGCAAGTCTGTGCTTTAAATTCTGACCGGTAGTATGGGAAATGCTGATGAGACGTTGGGAGTGTTTCGCCTTTGTCCACATACAGTTTGTATGTGACCACTCGCGGTCAAACCGAAAGTTGTACAGAAAAGTGAAGCCGTACGTTTTACTGGTTGTCAGAGGTAGTTTGAAAAGAATACATAACAATTTTGAGAAGATTCCCATACGTCTGTGTTGAAGAGAGCAGACTTGTGGTTTTTTTTATTTTTTCTTCAATGAAATGAGGAAACAACCCGGGAGTAATGTTTATTCCAAAGTCGATATTTTGGTGACCTGGGTATGGCTTGTAAATTAAAAAAAACAAAACGTTAATTTTTAAAACAGAAATGTTATTTGTTGTTTTTAATTTGAAATAAAAAGGAATCCGTGCAATTATATTTCTGGATTATACGTAACTATATCATCATCAGACCAAATACTCAAAGACTTCTAATTTTCAAGAAATGAAAAGAGGAACAGTGCCTTAACATTTAAAGAAGGGCGTATTTTTTTTTTTTTAATGTCAGTTGACTGCAGGGGTTTTCATTACCTCTTTTGAATAATTTGTTCTTGGAAGGATGTGCAAGAATAGACATTTACAAAATGTATGCACAAGAATATGAATTGGGACTGCAACTATTTTTTTCTAAAATCAATTAATGTGAATAATTTTTTATGATCAAATGGCAGAAAATACTTGTTTAATACAACAAACATCCCAAAACTTAAAAAAAAAAAAAATTCAGTTCACAAACACACCAGACGGAGAAAAGTTGAACATCCTCTTGGCTGAAAAGCTGGAATTAGGCCATGTTTTACACATGCACGTGAAAAACGGCAATAGATTATCAAAATATTACAGATTAATTTTTTCTTCCATCAGCTAATGGACTAATTGTTTCAGATCTAATATTATGTTAATGTAGATATTCTCTCATACAACGCATTTAACCACAAGTATCTGTTTATTATGTTTGTATGTGAATTCCGGAGTACAAATATTTTGCTATTAAAAATGACTGAAAACATAAATCAAAACACAGTAGAAAAAAAATTAGGTTACCATATCAACCTGAGAGAGGAACCGAAAGTCATAACATTACCTGGACATAATAACATGGCTGAAAATCAAAACATGATCAACACAGGTCTGCTACATATATGCCACTCGTAGTCTGTCAAACCATGCAGTGTCATCATAGCACAATGACGTTTTTAATTGACAACCAGAATCAAACTTTTGTATTTTGAGATATTTAACAGTAGAAATACACCATTATTGTAAAAAATAAAGAAAGAAAATCACTACTTTTACACCAAATTTCTATTTAACAAAAAATTAAAAAATCAGAAGACCCACTATATCAATGTATGTGTCCGTCTGAAGATGAAAATGTCTCATTGCTATTTCCTATGCTGATTTCAGATCATACACTATTCTTGGCTTGCAAGAACACCTTATTCATAGAGATAACAAGGCATTCCTGTGAGCTAGCTAGTCATAAGTGAGGAGTGTAACTGTGATTCAAAGTTTCAAACATACATGAAGATATCTCTAAGGAAACTCTGCAACTAGTAGCACCAAAGAAGACATGATCACACATTTTACGGTTATCACAATCATATGATATATATAGAACCTCAAACCAAACTACTAACTAAGTATAGAGGAGGGAAAGGGATGGAAAGAGCGGTGAAAGGACAAGAGGACAGCATATAATAAATCAGAAAACATTTTAAGCACGCTCTCCACGGATACGACGTGCCAGCTGGATATCTTTGGGCATGATGGTGACACGCTTGGCGTGGATGGCGCACAGGTTGGTGTCCTCAAACAGACCCACCAGGTAGGCCTCACTGGCCTCCTGCAGATGGCAGAGTCAAAACATTGGTTTAGTTGGAAAGAAGGAAACATAGTTTTAGTTAAGTTAATTAGTTTAATAATTTACTATGATGACCGCTACAGACCTGCAGAGCTCCGATGGCTGCACTTTGGAAACGCAGATCAGTCTTGAAGTCCTGGGCGATTTCTCTCACCAGGCGCTGGAAGGGCAGCTTGCGGATCAGCAGCTCAGTGGATTTCTGGTAACGACGGATCTCACGCAGAGCCACTGTACCAGGCCTGGAGAGGAGAGGCAAAAATTGACCTGTAAAATTTAAGGTGGGAGCAGCTGAACTGACTTGCTTTAGTACAAGCTTCTGTTATCCTCCTTTTTTTCATTTCAACAGAACACTATACATGCACCTATTTTCATCTTCACCTTGCCCCTCTGGTTACTGCAGGTAATGATTACTTGAACTCCAGTCTCAGTTTCCACAAGTAAGAGTGTGAGATGACAGGATAGAACATCAACTCTACTCAGAGAGGTTTTCTGCAATGTTGTCTACTTAACAGGCTAAATGCACAATATACACAGCATATTGTGTTTTGTGGCAAAGTTTGTTAATAGAATGAACTGCATTAATAGGGGAACTAAAATATTTCCTCAGAGTTTTTTGTGGGCACGAGGAAAACTACTGAATCCATCCATAAGTCAGTTTTGTTTTAATTTATGTTGACCTATGCAACAAGGGGCATAAAACTGTGGCATCTCTTGTGTTGTTTTTCTTTCCACACACCCAGAGGAACCCACTGTGTTTTCACCTGTAGCGATGGGGCTTCTTCACACCACCAGTAGAAGGGGCGCTCTTGCGAGCAGCCTTTGTGGCCAGCTGCTTACGTGGGGCTTTGCCTCCAGTGGACTTACGGGCAGTCTGCTTGGTACGGGCCATGGTTACTAAAGATCACCTAAGGGTACATAACAAAGTTTTGCTTCAATAACAACAAAGCATTTTTAGACACATGCAACAGAATAGCTTAGGGCACAGGATGTGAATGATAAAAATGTAATTTTCTGTTTGTATTTAATTCAATTTAAAACTTTACATAAACAACTTGACAGCCTAATCTTTAGTTAGAGAGGGCTAGAAAAAAACAATCAGCATCAGGAGCTTAATTTTTTTCGAGTTATATTCAAGGTAAGCTTATGCAATGACTGCAGCAAGAAGGACAGCATAGGCATCGAACCATAGCACAGCTCTTTATCATGTAAACCAATCACCTTCTATAGACAGACCAGTGGGGCGGGATGTTGTGACCCTTAGAGCCAATCACCACGCGACGATTGCCCAACAAACTCCGCCCCTTGCGCACTGAATGTGGGTTCGTTCGTTTCTTCATAGCGTGCTCCCCGGTTGCGCAAAAGCCGTGTTTTTTTATTCAGAATGAGCTATTTTAAAAGAAAACCAGGCGATCCCGCCCACACCGGCTGCCCAGTGTAGGCAAACTAGCACACCTAAAGATGATGGCTGGCTGCTGGCTAGAAGAATGTAAACGCGAAGGAAAAAATCGTTGTAGGAAGCGAAGAGGGTGATGATAAAAACGACGGAAGAATATAAAAACCGCGGCATGAAAATGGAATAAACTTTTTGAAGATGACACGAGACATGTCAGGGGATCAATTGGTGAACAATATTTTGTCAGATGACCCCTCACTTTAGGCGCATTTCCGAGTCAAATTCGACCAGATCACAACTGCTTTTTAGGTCCCTGACTCCCCGAGCAGGCAGATAATAGCTCGACTGCTCTGCGTTTTCTTTTTCACCGAAAATAAACGAAAAACACGTCCATCCGAGAACTAATATAACGTGAAATGATAGATTGGAGTTTTATTGAAATGGTGATACTTACCTTCGAAAGTTAGTGAAAGATTGCAGCTCAAAAATTGGAATTTATTCTTGAGTCTCTAAAGCGTTGTTCTCGCAATAAAATGAAGGGAGGAAAAAAAGGAAAAAGTACATAGGAAAGCAATAGGAGACACGTTTCCCATGATGCACCTGGGACAAACATATTACATACATGCAGCAACATGATAAACAATTACATGAACACAGTCAAGTGCAATGTCTCACAACAAGTTTTTCTCAAATCTGATTATTGACAGTTTGGCTAGTTTAGATTATTATTTTTAGTTTTTTATTAAATGTATTTTACCTGGAAAGAAAAAAGGCAACTATAGCACTAAAAATGTTAGGGAGAGAATATAAAGTGAGTATCATTCTGACCTTTATTACTACACTCACATTTTTAATTCCGTTTATTATGTACTAAATATAAAAAAAAATATTGGAAACCAACATAACAATACTCTTCATCGTTCTTTCCGTCATATTAAACTGTGTGTATAATATTCTCACTCTGATGTAACTAAAGATAATTATTATAGCCTTATCAAATGAGGTACAGTAAAAAAAAATAAAAATAAATAAAAATAAATAAAGTTAAGACTTCTATTTGTATAGTAAAAGCTTTTTTAACATCTATACTGTCAGTCCTGCAGGTGGCGCCACCACCTTCACTCCGGCGCCTCAGCACTGAAGAAGAACAAGCGTGTTTCTTTTTTCCAGTCCTTCAACATGGCGGCTGCCAGGAGGTTGAAACGCGTGGCGGCTTCACAGCCAGGTTTTTTACATTTAAAGTCCACTTCAGACTCTATAGACTCGATGAGCAGTCGGAGAAAACGTGTGAACAAGAATAAGAAGAAGAACTGGAACAAACACAGCGACATAATTGACGTAGAGGAGTTTTTAGAAGACGTCCGGCACCAAGAGAGGACCACAGGGTAAGTTAGCCAAATGTGGGGACGACTTGTAAGCGTGATGCTGCTGTAACGTAAAAGGTCAGTCGAAAAAAATAAAGTCTTCACCATGAAAGTTACCTCGTCGCCTCTCTTCGGGGCCTTGTATCGCAGTTTCTTTGCAAGACAGTAAATTTGGACAGTGCACGACATATTGCTTAATTCCCTAAAAGAGTGTCACAAAACACAGTGTGCTCGATCTAGAAATACAAGTTGCTTTCTCCTACTAGTTTAGTAAACTAGTTGAAAAGCTGCTTGTAAGCTGGCGTTACTTTTTGTTGATGTTTATGTTGTTTTGGGCATGTGTGTCATGTGAAGTCCGTAAACTGTTTGGCCTAATCCATGTCTAAAGTCACTCCATATGTTTTACTACCTTGAAGTTAGTATGAGTACTAGTGCTGAAACGATTAATCGATTGACGGAGAATTAACGAACAGCAATTATGATAAGTGACGTAACCAAACAAGTGCTGAAAAATTGCTTGTTCAGGCTTCTCAATTGTCCTGCTTTGCTCTGTTGCATATCACTGTAAATTTAATTTCTTTGTGCTTTGGACTGTTCAAAATTTTGAACATGTATCTGTGAACAGTGGGATGTTGTGATGGGATTTCTTAAATTCAATTTTCTGACTATTTGTATGCCAAACAATTAATCAACTACTTGAATAAATTATCATCATAACTAAATTATTAGTGGCAAATAATGAGTTAGGAAAAGCTGTTTCTTCATTTGTAAGTTTAAATTGTAACATGATGTGATCATTATGTATTTCAGGGGTCTGCTGTCTGAGAAGTCAGATGACAGTTTGTTCTTTGTGGATGTTGGACAATCAAAGAAAGCTGAACAGAAGGGTAAATATGTAATATTTGTGTTTGTCAACTATTTAATAGAAATTTCCTGGGACCTACAGTTGTAATAAATAGCTCAGATCAGCAAAAAACAAATATGTATTCTTGTATTTCTCAGACGTTTAAATTAATACTTAACTAACCAGTTTGATTGTCTCTTTACATTCTTGGATTAGGGGATATGTATGTATATTTGTTCTTGTTAGTGAATAATTTGTTTTCTCTGTGAAGAAGCAGAATCCATAGAGGGGAAGAAGAGGAAAGGGAAAACGTCACGTCCTCTGAGGATAGACCTGATCCTGCAGCACGACTCCCTCGTTCCACCACCTAAAGAGTCAGTAACCATCATGGTCCTGTGTGCTTTTCTCTCCGTCTATGGCTTGATTCATACTTAACTGTAAAGATATTGTCAGAAGAAACAGAATTCAGTTTCCTTTTAAGTGGTTTAAGTTTTTTTTTTTTTTCATCAACTAAATTTTTATATCTAGCTACCTGAAAGTACTGCAAGTTGTAATCATCTGTTTTCTTAAGGAAATCTGTCTGTCACCTTTTTCCTGTTCCACCTGCTTGCTGAGATTTCTTAGTCTTGTCATTTGGGCAGATATAGATCTGCTAATAATAGTTTATGTGGTATTGTCATTTAACAAATTTACTATGTTAACCAACCCATAGAGCATTCTTTGATGCAAAGCTGCATATTGTGATTTTTCTGTTTATCAAACCTCAAGATTGTGGCAGGTACATTGATTTTTATTAATAGCTATAACTAGAAATGTATTGGAGAAACATGGTGGCATAGTTGGTAGGTAGTATCACCTCTCTACAGAGCTCGGCTGTCTTTTTCATGAGTTTTTCATGGTAATTTTCAGTATCTGAGCAAAATCATAAATAATGTATATTCAAAAGTTGATCATTTAAAAATATTGAAACATCAGCTTTTGATTTATCGTCTGAAATGTTTGCGGACTGTGTGTGACCGGTGATGATCTCATCCTTGCGCTCCCAGTATTTCCATCATGGGAATGTGAAGACAACACACAGGAGCTCAGGAGACTGTTGTGTGAATGGTGTCCTGAGATCTGAGGAAATGCAAAAACACACACCACAGTGTAGACAGTGTCAGATAAAACGGGCCTAAACATCTAGTGTGCTAGTTGCTGGTTTTTGAATTTCATTACTTCCTCTTGATTTCAAGTGTCAACTTCTCGCCATCATCTCTCATTTTACCTGTTTCTTTTACCACCTCCTGCACTCAGTATCAACTATTTATGTCTTCTGCCTTTTCCCTCTCAGTGTGCTGGCCTACCAGCAACCAAATGCCAAGAAACTTCGTCGCATTGCCCAGAAGGCTGAGCAGCTGGCAGCTAAAGGCGTGGTGCCAAGGAGGCAGAAACAGCTGCCGAACAGACGGCCTGTCGACAGGAAGGCGAAGAAGGCAGTGACAGAGGCCAACAACAACCCAGACAGAGAATATTACGATATATGGGGGCAAGAGTGTGAGTGGAGTGAGCGTGTGTGTGTCTGTCCCGTGATGAGCACATCCTTGCGGTCCCAGTATTTCTTGTATGGGAATGTGAAGACCAAAATAGAGCTCAGATGACTGTTGTGTGAACAATCATCTGGGATCTGAGGATACACATAAGGAAGTTAAAGTTCGGAGTTGTATGACGATCAAAAATCTCAAAATTGGGATGATTGTTAATAATATATAAGAATTTGATTGACAATAATGTATAAACTTAAAATGTGCATCTCCTTGATTTTTAATCCTTCAGTGTGGGTGTAATCAGTGGTTAAGCCTAAACTGCGTTTTCCATACAGTTTGAATAACATATATTCCATACAGTTTGAAGACAGTGTGTTCCACAAGCAAGCGTGATCACAGTCTGTGGTGTGTGTACGGTGTAAGTGGATGCTTATTTTAAAATTTCAAGTGCCAGTTCAAGTGACCAGGGGAATCCAAAAGAGGAAGCCACCAGAGTTTTATTTTCTGAAATGGGGGATGCAGGCCTAGTTTGAGTGTCTATTGCAGTACACAAGGCTTGATCTACCCATATGTAGTCCTGGTTTAGGACACCCCAACCACATGTAGAAATTGAGGCGCGAATATGTCTTACTCACTTTTGTCAGCCTTCTCAGAGCCCAATTTTTCTTGGACATGTATTGACTAGATACTTAACGGCTTTGAAGATTACAGCAGCCAGCCGTTCATTTCAAAATGTGGAATTTTGCACCATCTGGCATTTAGTAAAAGCAAACATCTCACCAAAATCAGTCATTATTAGAAAGTAATGCAATGGAACTCTGTAGCTATGGAGTGGGCCTTAAAGTGTAGATAACAAATATATCTTAAAATTGCAGAGGAATGTTAAAAAGCATGTGTAACCCTTGTGTATTTCCTTTGAAACTCTTTTTTTCTTTCTAACACAGCCAAAGATTCAGCTGACCCGTGGTACCTTCAACAGACTGGCAAGAAGCTTGTCACGGTGAGAATGGCTGTTTGTTTTTTTTGTTTTTTTGAGAGATGTGCGTGACAGCTTACAAAGTAAACAGCCATCCAGCAGGGGGCTATTATTTTATATTGTATGCGTGGTGGCTGGAGTGCGACTAATGTGGCTTCATCGGTTTTGTCAGCGCCCAGAGAAGTTGAATGAGAAGCCGTCTGTGCTCCCTGCTGTGGAGGTGATCGCCCCTGGAGGATCCTACAACCCAGACTTCTTCTCTCACCAGGTAACACACACCTTTATGCCTTACAGACTTACTAATAGCTGCAATAATTATGCTAGGCATCATCATTTGACAGTGGTTTTAATGAACATGATTAACTGTTAACAACTGATGTTATAGATTGTACAACCATTGTGGACTTCTTAAATATGTTGTGATTTGTGTCAACTGGCTGTATAACTTCGTAAGGCCAATTCATGGTGGTACAAATCGGCAACAAACTCTTCTTCTTGCTGTTAGGAAGTTGCCGTCATGTTATCTAGTGCGCATGTGTGGAACGTGCCTGCATACACGTATCCCTGATTGTAGTATGAATAGAAGAGCAACAGCTGTCCACATCCATCCTGGAGTATGATCAAGGCTTTAAGCTTGTCCCGTGGGTTATTCATTGATTATCTTGTTGTAATGACCCGCGCTAACTGACTTCTTCTGCTCCCTCACTCTGAACTCAGGCCTTGCTGCAGGAAGCCCATGACGTGGAGGTAAAGAAACAAAAGGAGGAAGATAAAATACAGAGACAGCTGGCTATCAACAAAGAAGACAGAGCTACAGAGGTACAGATGATCATTCCAGCTCTTCCTTCATTTTTTGGTTTATTCTAAATGCAGTGGAAACTTTGATCCTTTCTTTTATTTAACGTGCATGTGTTTGTTCTGCAGGAGACGACCTTAAGAGAGCAGGTGGAAGGTCTGGTGGAAGAAGAGAATGAGGAAGACACAGCTCCTAATGAGGAAGAAGGGGGTGTGGCAGTGGGAGCCATCGCACTGGCAGAGAAGAAGACTGAGAGACAGAGGAAGAGACAGAAGGCAGACAAAATTAAGGTTCATGCACAATTTATACATTAATCATTTTAAGGACACAAATACTACAGCTCAGTAACTTCTACAGCTTCCTGTAAGTAATTGCACACATGTAAACAAGTTTGGACTATTACCTGTATGTTGAAGAGCAACAGGGTTTGAATGCAGCTACAGATTGAATTGTATTGATAGAAATCATTGTACTTTTCTTGGAAACCTCTTATTTTTAAGAATGTAATGAAGCATTTTGATAAGATGACTCTTCAAACAGAACAATGCAAGATGTCAGCTTATTACGTATTAGCATCATTCTTTCCAGATTTATTAATATCAGCCAATAGCACAAGAAGTTATGTTAAGGACTCCTAATCCTGAAAATTGAGGAGAAGCACTTGAACATAGATCTGAACTAATTGATTGATTACTTGATAAGCTGATTGAAAGAAAATGTATCTGCAGCTATTTTGATGATTTTCCAATATTGACTGGTTGAAGCTTCTGAGATGTGAGGAATTTTCTTTTGTATATTCTATATGTGACAGTAAATGAAATATCTCTGGGTTACTATGTTGCAGCTCTTAAAATGATGCACTGTTTCGCCTCCTCTTTCCATCCCAGGAGCAGCAGAGGCTGTCTGACAGACGGCAGACTGAACAGCGGCAGCAGCTCTTCCAGCTACGCTCCATTAAGTCGTCCATCAAACAGCAGGAAAAGAAAACCAAGGACAAACAGAAACTGCGCAAGGCCAAGCAGGAGGCCCAGAAAGGCCAGCCCAGACGCCTCGGCAGACTCAAGTACACCTAACACTCTCCTACCACCTGTTCCCACATTTAATAGGGGTACTCCTGTGATTTAGTATTGCACTCTCATAAAGTTAGGGGACTCGCAACAGACAGATTTAAAAAAGAACAGTCAAAATGAATAGAGGATGATTGATGATTCTTAGTATGGGGTCAAGCTCCAAAAATACTCGACCCTACTTTTCCCTTAATGCAATTCAGTAGCGTCTTTTGTGAAGATCCTTCTTGTCCCCTAAATTCCCTCTTCTCTCAATCTCCACACCTCCAGTTTGTAATGCAGTCTTTCTAATACAAATTAAATTAAATAAAGTCTCAAGCCCAAGCTGATATAACCCAGATGATATTACTACTTTACTACCACTCACAAGCCGAGTACTAGTCCTCATGACGAGTAAAATAATCTTCCCGCGTAAAATTGGTGGAGTGCTCCTAAAATGCATGTTTTTATTCCTGGTATTATCTTTACTGGGGAAACAAAACCCAGCTTCTACTGTATATATTCATAAAGATTGGAAAAATGTTGAGACCATTTAAAAGTTCTACAGATTGCGGATCAGTTTTTTACTGGTGGTAGTCTCCTTTTTTTATTGTATTTTTTTTTTTAGTTCTCCAGTGCCACTTAAGCAACACCAATGATATATCCGCTGGTACAAATTTTCGTTCTGGCATTTCATTTAAAAAAAAATTTTTTTTTTAAGCAAAATTCATTTAATTTGATGTTTCTTGTGTTTTTTGTGCAAAATGTGTGCATGTGGACATGTTTATGGCAACTAAGCCCTTCACTTTTCACAGTTTATCCTTTCATCATCATAAGCTATCCAGACACGCGTTACCGGCATTAACAATAAAGCTTTACCCGTGGTTATTTCAGCAGTGGTCAGTATGTGAATGGACCTTTTTATGACCCGCATGGTAAATATTGTATTTCGTCCTTATTTTGCAGGTTCCAGGCTCAGGACCTGGAGGTTCAGTTGAGTGACGAGCTGGCCGGCTCCCTGCGACAACTCAAGGTACTTCACTAACAGCGTGTTCTTTCTTATCCACTTTGACCTTTGCCAGTGAGGACGCAGTGTCTTTATCTGCAATGAGTTTTGGTTCATTTAGTTGGTGTATTATCTTCAGTACTCTGTATTGTCTTATTCTAAGCTTTATCCTATTCTGTAATACTGCGACGACCCACTTTCCCCACATGGACAATTAGAATTTCATTTGGTGTAATTGCCGGCCTTTCTCTCTTATCTCCTGCCATTATGTCTCTGAAAAATACTTAAATCAGCCTTTGTGGTGTGAATGGGATTTTATAATTTGGGTGGAAATTGTGTATTGAGTCAGAGCAGAGTGACGTTTGTCTCACATGGATTTGTCTGGACTTGTCTCTCCCCTCTTACCTCATGTAATGCCGTGACTCTGCAGCCAGAGGGCAGCGTCCTCAAGGACCGCTTCAAGAGTCTACAGAAGAGGAACCTGATCGAACCTAGAGAAAGAGCCAAGTAAGGACCTCTTGTGTAACATCTCATCAAAGGCTCACAGTGATATACAGTTTCTTAAAGTGTATATTGATGGGTTAAAATGTATGTTTCCACCCTGCCCCCTTCTCTTAGGTTCAAGAGGATACACAAGCTGAAGTATGTGGAGAAGAGGGCTTTTAGAGAGATCACTTAGTGCCGACCTAGAGTTCACAGGAGCTTAAAACCAGAAGCTGGACAACATTTAAAGCCACAACTGCAAAAGAATGGAACTGTGTAAATACAACTTAATGTCTGCTGAGGGCCTGCTTGTCCCTTTCAGACATAGCAACTTCTAACAAATAAATATGTCACAGACAATTGTGGTGGAGATCAGTGTATTTCCTATAGTGGTATGTATCATGCAGTTTTTATATCACTTCTCACAATTAAATTGAGATGATGTCATTTGTGTATATGTTAAATAATATGATCCCGATCGGGCAAAGGTTACCTAAGGGTTTGTAGTTTACAGCTGAGTCCAAGTGTCACTGTGTCACTTTCAGCTTATGTTATTAACAGGGTCAGCCGCATGAAGTGTTACTTTCCACTGCAGGGGTAATCGTCTGTTATGTCAGCTATTAGTTTCTTGTATTTCTGAACATTGGTGCAACACCAAACATTTAGACCTTTTAATATATCCTACATTTTTTGAAGGAGTTGCATGGAATATCACTTCAGTGGGTTATATTTGATAAACATTTAGGTTGATCAAGAGATTTTTATTACTATACCAGCATAATTTATCCCTGAGGTTGCTCTGGAGCTGAAACCCTAGATCGTTAAGTTTTTCATATATCTACTGACTTTTTGTGTATTTTATGTGCCATGACACCCAGATTAACACAATTAAAAAGTACTGGACAGTGATTAAAATGTTAAGATAGGAAGCAACAGAAATCAAAAATAGATTCATTTTTAAAATCCACATAATTAGATGATTTGATTAAGTGGAGTTTAATTGAAATAGATTAATGATTTTTTTTTTTAAATTTATTTATTTTTTTATATATCTTAGGTGAAAAATAAAAATGCAGACAGATGGGTTTGTGGAAGTCGGCATGTAATAATTGATTCCAGCCTGCTACTTAAAACCATAATTGCCTCCAGTGTCCTGCTGGTGTGAACAAGGACGCGCTTACACACACACTCCGTCCCAGGGTGCCTGGAGCTACGCCAAAGCTTCTTATTAATTAATCAGTGTGAAAATGTAATCTTTTACCTTTAGAGTCCACAGAAGCCCCCACCCCCACCCCTATGTAGCTGCCAAAATCACACAGTGGGGGGGAATCAAGTGATTTTGGCAAAGGGGATAGTGGAACCTGGACCACCTCCCCTTTCAGCAACTTTATCAATGTCTATATCCCAACTACCTGCTGATGAATTAACCCGTAGACTAATAAAGCCGCAGTTTGTCCTCAGGGAACCTCATTCATTGCTTTGGATTTACAAGAGTTAGTACAGAATATATTATAATACACAACTCTGTAAAGAGCAGGTGGGGCTAATTTGAGCCCTCAACAGTCACCATCCATTTCTCTAGTGAGTGTAATAATAATTGATGTTAAACTTTTTTTTTTTTTTAAATTTTGATACAAACTCAATGGAAGCTATGTGACATACAACAGCAAATCTAAAGGATACCATAGAGGATTAAAAATACGGAGAACTAAGACACAAGACCTAGCAGCTCTGTGAGGCTATAAATGCTAACATCAGCATGCTAACATGCTGACAGTTGGCAGATATTGTTGTTGCCATGTTCGCCATCTTAGTTTAGCGTGTTAACATGCTAACATTTGCTAATTAACACTAAACACAAAGTACAACTGAGGATGTTGAGGAGATGGTTACCGTTACAGGAATTTTGTCATAAAACAAAGTCTCAGACAAATTAAAATTTTGACCTGATTATGCATGGTGGATCATAAAAGTTATTACAATATGTTTGCCATGAATGTGTGAACCAAACTTAATGAAAAACCATTAAATACTTGTCAAGACATTCCATCCAAAACCACAAATATCAACCTCATGGTGGTGCTAGAAAAAGTGTCAGGAGATCACCAAAGTCAGTAGGATTTACCCTCTTGGGGACCATGAATGTCTGTACAAAATTTCATGACAATGCATCCAACACTTGTTGAGCTATTTCAGTCTGGACCGAAGTGATGTAACGACTGAGCGGTCCACTGGCACTGCCATCCCAAGAGCTACACCACTAGCATGGCTAAAAATATAGGTAAGCCCATTTAGGAATAATAAAAAAAAAGGATTATTATATATTTTGGTTTTTCAAAGGACTACAGAATGGTCTTTATAGTCAATGACAGTCACCTTACATGGATATTAGGAGGTTAGAGAAATGTCCTAGTGTTTTCTTCTGCACTCATGCCAGATGATGCACACAGCAGCCGCCTCCCCTTGCCTTACTCTCTTCACGTGTGATACGTGGTGCTGCCAGATTGTCTTGGCATGGGCTGGGATGGATTAGGTGTGTGCATGTGTTTGTGTGCCACCAGAGTCACTCATTACATCCTTCAGAATAGATTACTACTCCTCCGGTCTGGGGAGCCGGGGAGTGACAGAGGAAGCCACTAAAACACTCATCTGCACTGCATGGAGATGCTACTGTGTATGCGTGTGTGAATGAATATTTTTATGTGATCCCAAGCTTGGTTGCTGCAAAGTGACAGGCATTTGCATGGCGGCCCAGTGTGTCCCTGGATGTCTCACCTCTTCACTGTGTGGTACACACAGAGGCATGTGGACACACTGAGGTTTGCACTGCTGCAAGTTAGCTGAGGTAAACTTACAACCCAGCATTCCCACCCATAAATTCATTTATTCACAATGATTTGATCAATTGGTTCACACATCCACAGAACACATTTACATTAATTTGGAGTTGTGTTTTTGTTGTACTTATGAACGTAAGTCCAATATTCACTTTCTTTTTAGCTGCTAAATGCTTCACCATGTTCACTAGCATATTGCTAACTTGCAAACTAATACAGCGGATTTTTAGAGCTTTTTCACCTAAAACAGCTGCCTGTTGTGGCTGAAAAGGATGCCTGAGAGTGGTGAGAGTGAATCAAAACAGTTAAGTTGTGGGCCGTAAAACCAAAACAGTGAGCTGAAAGACACTAAATTGCTCAGTAGAGCTGAAAGGAACTGCAGAGTTGGGTGATAATTCTCCATTTCATAGTCCATTTGTAATATAAAAGGAACTTTATGTAAGTTTTGCTAATGCTTCATAGTCGTTAGTACTAACAGCTGTTTAATTACCATTCTACAAGAAATGTTGCAAGTTCATCATCAAACTTCACTCCTTTACTCATCAAGAACCTTCTCTGATGGTGGAAAGCAAAGCCAATGTAAAAACCTTGTTTTGCTTCTATCACTTCTTTTCTCCTAACGAAGTTAGCATGCTAACCAGCTAGCCCTGGTCCGTCCCCTCACTTTCCGAAAATGAGTCACTGTAGCGTCCAGGTTGTCCTGAAGAAGTAGTGTATTGTGTGTATTGTAGAGGCAAATCATGGCTGAATCTCTTGGCAACCGACCATTATCAATGTCTGCTGGGAACCATGTTCGGTGGCTGAGAAAACTTATATATATCACCTTTGAAAAATATCAATTATAGCCAATTTAATTTAGTTATCAGTTGAAAATGTCAAACATTTGCTGGTTCTAGCTCTTCAAATGTAAGTACATCCTGATTTTCTCTGCTGTACATCTTTGTACACTGAATATCTTTGGCATTAGAAAAAAATTTATGAAATGCATATATCTGAATCAGTATTAAAAATCCATCATGTTTATTTTTTCTACGATTGTAATTGTAAATGTGTGTGTGTGTGTGTGTGTGTGTGTGTGTGTGTGTTTGTGTGTGAGAGACAGAGAGCCTCCGCTGAGTAAATTACTCTAAATCCTGATGACTTTTGCTAATTCCATTTCCATTACGCACACACACACACACTACTCTGATTCCAATACATCCTCACTCTGTCACACACTTCCCGTGTGTTGGCTCAGTATCCTCGCATAGCCTCAGTATGGCACTGCCTACCATGTCTGAATGTGTATGTGTCCGCTCGTGCGGACCGTCCTTGCTGTTACAGTAGGTATCGATGCACACAAGACATCAAGAGGCAAGACAATATAAACATAGAAACAAGACAAAATCACAAGCAATGTGTGTTGTGAGAAGTGGAAAATGCTTTATGCGGTGGTGTTGGTGGTGGAGCAGTAAGAGAGGAAGAGGAGGAGGAGGGAGGAGGGATATACACAGTGATGGAGAGTGAGTGAGAGGGAGCGAGAGGGGGGAGGAGCAGAGAAATTATTCCCCTAATCCTCTAGACACACGCTCGGTTTTGCTGCCTACTGGCTGAGAGAGAAGGGGCAGGTGGAGGGTGCAAACAGAGAAAACAGGTGGGAAGGAAAAAACAAGATGAAGGGAAGAGAAGAAAGGAGAGCTGCCTCTCGTAAACCAAGCTGAGAGAAGCACAGAGAGAGAGAGAGAGAGGCAGTGAGGACGATGAGGAAATCAGTGACTCTTGCCCGGTACTGAACAGAGGGACAGAAACGGTGGAGGAGGCGGAAGTGTGATGCTTCTCTCTGGTGCTGCCTGAACCGAAACTAGGAGAGAAGGAGAGAAGCAACAGAGAGGAGGAGGAGAAATCCCTTGAAAAACAGCTGGAAGAGAGGACAGAGAAAGAGGAGACGGCGGGAGAGAGGAAGAAATGAAGAGTACTAAGGAGCGGAGAACGTGCAGAGATCCCTGGGTACTCAGGCTCACATGAGTGCATGGACCTGAGCCTGGCCAGTGTTAATACAAGATGCTTTCAAAGACCCAGCGTGTGAGGGCAGAGTGTTACTGTGCGAGTGATGGATGTCTGCACATACTACAGCTGCTCCTCCAAACTCAGTAGTGGATAGTGTCTCTGGGTGTGTTTAGACCAGGTATGTGTGTTTGTCAGTGTGAGAACGTATGACCGACCAGCTGTGATAAAACAGGGTCAGGTGTACCTAGAGGAGGAAAACAAGGTGGAAAGTAGGAAGACACATTTATGTGAGCAGTTGCATGGACAGAGAATTACACACAGACACACAAGAGTATGTGTGCAACTAGCACATAAAAGCTTCAGTTCAACCATCTCAGGTGCAGTTAAGGGCCTGAGCGTGTGTTTAGAGACAGCTACAAAAAAGAAGAAAGGGAACTCACAATGAGGCGTCACTGAACTTCTTCAAGGTTCCTTTTGACTCTGCTTTTACACCGAACTAGCCACCTGAAACCGCTCCCTACCTCATCTTAACTCAACAAGTGGACTTGAACACTCAGAAAAAGGGACATTCAAACCAACACTGGTGCTCCTGCTGACTGGGAAGCCCACCAGAAGTGGGGTCAGCCCCGATTTCCTGTGCCCAGTGGATGCCTCCTAACTCCAACCATGGGAGAATGGACCATCCTAGAGCGCCTCCTGGAGGCTGCCGTGCAGCAGCACTCTACTATGATCGGAAGGTGAGTTCTTGTAAGGGTGTGGTGTGTGACTGTGGTCTTTGATGCATGCATTGGAGGGGAGTTTTGGAGTGTTTGTTTGAGCGCTTGTAATTGGCATGTAAGAAAAGACTGTTCGCGCTTGGTTCTATCATGTGTGCACGTGTCTTCATTAGCGCTTTTTCTAACTGTATGTCTGTGCATACGCATTTAAAATAAGAGAGTACCAATGCATGTGTAACATGCATGCAGAATATGAATCCTTCCCTGCTTCCAGTCAGTGATTCCTGGTCCAAAGTGGCTGATGGAAGGACGAGGGGGCTTTAGCTTCTTTAATCCCTTTGAGAGACATGATGGGGGGGTTTAGGCAACCAAGAGGGACACTGTAAGCCCACACAGAGGCTTTGGACATCAGAGGATCCAGAGCAGTGTGAGGACATCTCACCTTAGAAGTCCATAAGGCCTTCATTCACAGTTTTCTACTGTACCTCTCCATGCTGGTGTCTTTCTTCTCCTTCTCTTTTCCTCCTGCTTTTACGTCAAGTCTGCCATCACGTTACACAAGTGTGCCTCATTCTCTGTCAAGTATGAAGTCACTTCACAACTTCAAAAACTTGTCACCAGTGCAAGGTCATGGCAGTTATGATTTATGCATACTTCTGCATACTGAGTGGTCTTGTGTTTAGTTTGAATAACTCATTCTCGTCGGCTGCAGAAGGAGCAATTATTCATGAGCGTTTTAGCCACCGAGGCACATCAGCTCTGTATACGGTATTAAACATGATTGCACATGTAGTAAAGGACATATTTCTGAGTCTGGGGTTTTCTTGGGACACCTTTAAAAATGACAAAATTCAGCACGGGTTCATTAGAGACTGTCTGAATTAACAGTTTAAACCAATCCCCTAAAACTACTGACTCACTCTGGCTAGTAGTACTCTTGAAATATATAGTGAATAAATGTCAGCCAGTATATGAAGTAAACAATGTTTAGATATATTCTCTTTTTTGGCAAAAGATCAGTCTTCTTCTGCTGACAAAGCTCTGAGCGTGAATTTTGTCGTGCCGAGAAAATTACGTCTTTTCGAGCCGTGTTCAGAGAGCAGGCTCTCGGTTGAATAGTTAGTTAGATTTGTTTCCTTTGGCATTATGATGAATGATTGGTCGGCATGTGCTTCCCCTAATTCATGAGACACACGAAGTGCAATGTCGCTCATCAACTGGATAGTCATACTGGCTGCAGGGTCTCAGTGAGATCAAGAAAGATAAGACTTGGAAAGAAAAATGATATCCACAAAGGCATACGAGGATAATAGAGAAAAAAAGGCAAAGCGGTTTGGTTGCAAAGTAGAGAGAAGAAGAGCAGAATCAACAGAGTACAAGATGTGAGAGACAGGAAGCAGATGAAGGAGAAAGAATGATAAAGACTGTGAAGGGGAGGACAGTGAGGAACGGTTATTCACAGACAAGTGAGCAGACACATGGCCTCAGTCTGCAGGGTGTTGGTAGGAAGCCAAGAGGACTGTCTCGTCAGAAGATGGTGCTGCCTGTCATGACCTAGGCAGGGCAACCAGGACACCCGGTGGCAAAAAGCCTCAGATCTTCTTCGTGCAGATAATATCAGTTGTTCAGACAGTTGAAATGTTCAGACGACGGGAAGATCCGGCCAAAAGATTTTCAAAATATCAAAATTTACACACAGGATGTCAAGCAGCCGGTACAGTTGCATTTGCATTTGTTTAGCCTTAATATACAGTACACACTTTTAATTTCAGTCAACCAAGCTACTGAAATGTTTCCAAAAGTCTGTGTGTGAGCTGAAGAACTGTATACAGTATATTTCGGGGGAAAATGAGTGTTGTGCATTTTTGTAACAGTGTAAAAGAAGTTTTTATGTGTACAGGAAGTTCAGAAATCAGGATTATATAATCAGTTTCTCTTCAGATAGTAGGAAGCTATTCAGTGGTTTGCTCCAGGACACTTCAACAGGGTGGATAATCACTTTTGAGTGGCTTGAACTCAGGCTGACATGTTGAAGGATGTGGTGATGATGCAGCTGAATGACACTAAATGTCTATACAAAAATGGTAAATCAAAAAATGTTCAAATACTTGATTCCAGGTTCAATTTTAACTGTATTTTCTAGAAATGTCAATGTCCATCTGTCGGTCAGTCCACCACTTTGGTCTGGACTGAAATCTCTCAACAACTATTGGATGGATTGTCATTAAATTTGGTAGAAACATTCATGGTCCCAATTGGATGAATGCTACTGACTGTGTTGTTCCTCTGACTAACAAATCTATCTAATTCCGTAATTCTGTCTACAATCAAATAGCTGCACAAAAAAATGACCATAAACCTCAGTTATTTTTCGGTTAGTGCTAATTAGCATTTATTAGCATGCTAACAAGATTAACTACAACCATGTACATGGTAAACACTGCTAAACATCAGCATGGTAGCATTGTCATTGTAAGTATGTTAGCATGCCAATGTTAGCATTTAGCTCAAAGCACCGCTGTGTCTAAGTACGGCCTCACAGAGCTGCTAGCAAGGCTTTAGACTCTTCGTCTTGTTGTCTTATCAAATGTCCATCCACAGCAACCATATATGGCAATGAAGTCAGCCGAACAATGATGGAAGAAAAATTTTAGTCATTAACATGATGTATGATTTGACTCAGTGTGCTGAGTGCAGCTGCAGTCTACTTGTACTGCTAAAGTGTAAGTAGTTAGGCTGCAAGTGGAGCTCTTTTGGCCTTGAATCTCAGTTCCACAGCTGTAAACTGAATTGGCTTACAGATTGATTCACCATCCAGTTGACCAATTGGCTGAGCATAGGCTGTCCTTTCCTTGGGAGAGTCCTACTAACTCTACTTGGAGATTTAATTTTGTGGTTTCCATGATAAATGCCTCACAAGACATCCCTAAGTATGCACTGGTCTGTTTACTGTAAATCTTAAGGGCTTGCTCTGCTTGTTTCATTCACTAACAGGAAGACATAAATATGATATTTTACCAACTTGCCCATTGAGAAAAAAATGGATAAACAATGGGAGGATGTTATTCATGGTATTTACTTACCTCTTAAATTTTGTTAATCAGAAGCGCTCCTAATAACTATTGCTAGTGCTATTTCTGAAAATATGAAAAGAGTCAGTCAGCCATTTATAGCTTTAGTTCCTGTGTGACAGTCTGTATGTTTCCACGGTAATATGCCTTCCCTACATCTGGCTTTTCTACAGCTCAAAACCATCTAATCTGGGCCATCACTGCTGACATGAATTTTTATAAACACACGCTAATACTCCCTCAATCCTAAAACCTATTGGTCCCTCTGGTGGGATTTCACTCATTTCATTGGTCAGCGCAGGTCCCGTCCTGTTGGAGGAAGTATTGGACAGGTTTGTGGTCCCTGAGGCGATGCCAGTGTGTGCTCTCATGAGTCCACCAATACAATAGCCTGCAGGCCTGGGTTGATTTGTCATACATGAGTCACACACGCATTAGGGGGAGTATAACACTCGTTTGTGTAAGATTACAGACGGCTCTAGAGATTCCCTTCTACGGTCAGGGTTTTTGTGTATGTGTGTGTTCCCATAAATACTCAGACTGTGTGTAAAACGTGAGCTTCAGTGTACTTTGTTAGCCTATCACATGCTTGGATGGGTTTCAGTCCTTTCTACGAGTGTCTGTGTGTGTCTGTGTGTGTCTTAGTGTCTGTGTGTCTGTGTGTGTCTGTGTATTCACCTGCTACCTGTGATTTATTCCTGCCATTACGGGCATTGGGCCAGGTGTAAATTGATTTCCCCGGGACCGTCTGATGGACTGTGGGATCACTGTGCCTGTTGTTGCACACAAGCTCTGAGGATAAACCCTGATGAAACACTCTCTACCTAACTACTGTCAACACATCACTCATGCTGTCTCTGTGGTCCTTGCTCCCATAGGCTACAGTTCCATTTGTGAGCTGCCATTGGTCAGAGTGGGATTGCTAAACATGCAAGTCCATCCTCCTACCATCCTGATATTGATCTCCAATAATGGAATAGGAAGTGAAGCTTGATAGAGGACAGGGCATTTATTGAGACAGTCTTTAAGAGATGTCCATTTGCAGTAGAAATAGGCTCATGGGTTGCAGCGACTGGAATGTTAAGTGAGTGATTAAAGCTGTAAGTACCTCATTGACTTTTTTGCCCATTAAAATAAACCTCGATAGTAATTAAGAGAGCAAATATTTATTTGTTAAACGCCTCAAGGACAATGAAATAAAAGTGACTCTTGACAAGAAGTCAAGAGTTACGTCATGATAATTATATTAAAAAAAAGAATGTTACCGCACTCTAATCAGAGGTGGGTGATGCACCTTCTCCTGCAACTGAGTAGGAGTCTGTGAAACTGCACTCATTTCCAAATATATACTGATCAAAAGTCATTCACATGCTAACCCTCTTCTTAGTGTTTTTCAATTTTGGCACGATGGTTCGGACTTGTACTATTAGAGGCTGCAGAAGCACCACAGGACTGCATTCTTTCCCTTCAGAGCCTCATATGGCTCGGCAGTGGTTACAGATGGCAGTAGGTCCCTGGGTAGCAGTACAGAGTGATATACAGTAAAACATGAAATGCTTTTATTAAAAGCAAAACATAAATCCCAAATGTTTGTAGCTTGTCTGTCAGTCATATACTCACAATCTCCTTTCGGGCTCTCGAAAGCTGTCAAAAGTTTCTCCGGCTGTGAGTATTTGTCTTTTGGTCTTTCTGAGACCCTCATCAGGTCATTTGGGACACTGCTGATTTTTTGGCTATAAGTTAAATTTGACCCCCAAGTCTCTTTCTGCAGTAAAGATGTTGGTATACGCCTTCACCTCATTTTCGCTAGTCAAGAATTTATTTCCTCTGTGACTTGATGAATCTCATTAGCCTAGCAACTTTACAGTTACAAAAAATACAGCCCTCTCTCTCAAAGCGTGCATTACACTAGTATTCTTGCCACTCGGAAAGAATATCTGAGGTTGTGAAAATGTAAATGTCTATACTTAAAATATAATACTACCCTCAATTTTTCAAATGTAATTTCCAGAGAAAAAAATACTTTCTAATATTCTTTCCAATACAGTACTATAAAGGCCACAGTATGCTTCAGTTGAACTAGGTTGCACAACATTTAGTCTGACCACGTCTGAAGGCATCTAATGCCAAATGGTCACTCTTGAAAATGGGGGAAAAAGACTTTTGTATGTCTTTTTAGTCACTGCCCACTGAATTGTACAAAGGTTGGAGAACAGTTCACACATTTGAACATTCTCTCTTCGAAAGCATTTATGGTGTTGCACTTGGTTTGTAAAGATGAAAAGTGACGGCTGGAAAGTAATATTCAAACTCTGCCTGTTTTTGCACCTATTCACATCTGCATAAAGTGGACATGATTGTGGGATTGACTGTACTGGAAAGACAGTCCAAAATTTTCAGATACAGCACTCTCCAGTTCTGCCAGAGGAAAGCAGGTTTTAGACGCTCTTACACACTCTGACAAGCACTTTGAATGAAGCATACTGAGGCCTTTAAGCTGTGCTGCTTAAATACAGTCTTTGCAGCAGCAGTTCATTTGGCGTAGTTGAAGAAGAGGAGAAGGTTCAAGGTTTGATTGAATCTCAGCAAAGATCTGCATGTGTTCACTTTAGAGGAGGAGAACAAGAGTGTGTGTGTATGTTTGTTCTTGCAGAAGCTCCACACCTCATTTTTAACATAGGCCAGCTCACTTAGCATGACTCCTCAGCAGGGTTCCACTGAGTCAAATGAGTGTTGTCACTCAGGAGCTCAGCTCATCCTCCTAGGAAAGCATGTGTGTGTGTGTCCCATGCACTCTTTCAGGACCATACTATGCATACACAAAGCCAAAACCAATATTCATTAGTTAGCACTGTTGACATGTGACTCAGTGTGCCTTTCTTTGATGACAGGTTACAGCTCTGTCGTTATGACCTTTAGATCATCATGCTTTTATTTAGCAAATCCCTGTGGAGTGTTCACAACCCCTGCGAAGGTGATAGATGATTTTGTTTATATAGACTGAGACTTATCTAGCAAATATGCGCTGTATTACATGGAAAAGTAGGAAAATAAGGAAGCAAGAAAGAGGCTGTGATATCGCCTCGCTTGTGGCAGATTCCCCTGAGAGACTGTTAAAAAGAGACACTTACAGAGGACCAAGCGAGACCTTCAACATCTATTCACTCCCTCCCACCCTGTCTCTGCTTTCACACTTCCTCCATCCATATGTAATGACCCGCGGGATGCTGTCGGCTGAAATGTCAGTGCCTTCTCTGTACTGCCATAAGAAGCTGGTTATTAAAATGCCCTCACATGCTCCATAGGGAGATTATGAATCACCAGTGGGAGGTCGATGCATGTAATCTCAGACTTTTTAGAACAAATATACAACATCCACCTTCTGATAAAACCTCTATTTATGAACACCATCTGGCAAAGTAATCATATTGTCAAGTTTATATTGAAAAAGCCTCATAACGTTCATGTCAGTGCGGATAGTGGGACTGATCTACTCCAGCAGGGCTACTAGAGATACAAGTGGGCCCCAGGGGCAGGAAAGGGCTGCTCTGTAGCTGCTCGCAGCTTATAACTGGAGTACTACAGCCGGCCTCCATTGGGACTGCTGGAGATGCAAAGTTGTAGCTGAGGGAGAAAGAGAGAGCAATTGCACATAATTAGGGAGCTTGTGGTCTCATTTCTTTCTGCTCAACCTCACATCCACTTCCCCCCATTCTTTCTTTGTGTCTCAGCTGCTTATCCCCCCTTTCTTCATCTTCACAGTCCACATATGCTAAGGTCAGCGTTGATTTGGTGTTTACATGCTGATAGACTAATTGATTAAGCTCTTATTGCAAATGTATGTTTGTGCTCATCAGATATTAGAAGATAAACCTCAATCCTCATCCTTAAATGTAGTGTTATTGCCAATGTTACATCAATTTTAACATCTTACATGCATAGTAAAAGGGTTTCAGTGTATACGTTGAGGGAAAAATCTCAGGTGACCTAACCATAATAAAATGACATGGTTGGTCATATAGAAGAGAAGGAGGGAGAGAATGGATGAATAGATTAGAGCAGGTGAAGGGGTCAGAGTTCAGACAGATTTCACCTTGCGGGGCCTCGGGAAGAATACGTCTCTGACAGGGTGACTCAACAAGGCTTATAGGTTTAGTGTTAGCACCTCGCTGGAGGACAGAGCAGGTCAGTGTTAGAATGATACTGGGGGGTTAGTTTAACCCCCGTATTACGATACGCACACAAACATAGGAGGGCAACTGTGCAAAAAATGGCCTCATTTTTATTTATAAAAGATATTTTCCTTTTAAAACATCAGTCTAGCATTGGTGCATGGGATACCCTGGAATGATTGCTATAAAAAATGAAATTATGGATGAAATCCCTGGCAGACTTTATTTTACTCCGGTGGTACTATTGATGTTTGTTAGTCCATAGCTTTTTAGGCTGATGAATGAGTTTTTCCATGCTTGCAGGCAAACATTAGTTTTGTTTCATTTGAGTACGGTTCAGTGAAAGTCATCTTGCAGATAGCTAAATCTTGCTTGCAACTGCGAATCCATCGGTGATCATTCTCTTGCTTTATTTTATCTTTTTTAAAGTTAGTTACATAGTAAAGTGGAAATGCAGTTGAAAGCAGGATCCAGTTTTAAAACTCTTCCCTGCTGCTGCATTCAGGGACCTGTGGTCAGATCTGACATTCAAAGATTGAAAATCACCTGCCAAGATCTACACTGTGTTGTCAGAAAATCAATACTTGAACATGCCAACATGATAAGCAGTCCCTGCTCTCATCTGCATTACCACATGATGCAACAGTGATGTGATGAATTATTTATTTCAGGCAAGTTTTACATCTCTGAAAGATCATTTTCATGCCTTGTTGACATGAGCTGCAAGTCATGTAGGTGGGCAAACTAGTCAGAGTAAATATGTTGGTTGTCAGGTGTTACATTATACAAGTGCAGATATGGATATTTTAACAAAGTATTAGTTATAAAAGATATTAGATGCCAGCTTTATTAGAAAGTTTTCAGTGCTTAAAAGGCTTAATAAGGCAGGGTATATAATATCAAGTAACGTAACCATGAATTTGTAATGGGGTTAGCGGTCTCCAGTCACTGTGAGCCTTAAAACAAAATTACTGTAAGGCAAGGGTACACAAAAAACAATAATAGTTTAATACATTTTTTAATAAATCTGTAAGTGGTAACTTAGATTATTGATAATACATAGGAAAGGTGGATTCTGCCACAACCAATAAAACCTACTACATATTGAATGTAAATAAACTGAATGACTATTGCAGAAAAAAATACATCAATAGTATTAAAAATAGGGTCTGATTTTATTAAAGTCTTAAGGATTTTAACTTTGAAAAGGTTTAGAGCAGGGTTTATGCACGTTGTTGGCTCATCACAAAACTACATAAAATGTGAGGGATAAAATTAAACCAAATAGCCAACTTTGATGTTTGTTTGGTACAAAGAAATGCTGCGTCTTTAGAAGTTTTCTCAGTTGAGTCTCTGTGTGAGCTTGTGGCTGTGAGATCATTGCCTTAGTTATACCGTCTGCTTTTCTTACACACGACTAACAGCAATTCTCTGTGGGGATCAAAAGGTTAACATTCTTGTTTTTGTTTGACTGAGAATTATGTTTGTCTGCTGATGTTCTGATAACACTGTTCCGCTACACATCACTATGCATCTCTCTCTCTTTCCCTCTGCCTCCACACTTTATCTCACTCTTTCTAAATGAAAAGGATGCTCTTCTGTCACTGATTTATTGTCCTTGCTCCCACCCACCACCACTCCCATCATTGGCTGCATCTTCACACATTACTGACGTCTCTAATGAACAAGGTGAGAGTGTAAGAGTCACTTAGACAGCAGTACGTTCATCTCTTTGAGTATGTTTGAGTGTGTGTGTCTGTGCGTTTGTAACAACTAGTTCCTCAGAGGCAGTGTCAGCTTCTGCACAGTGTGCCTGACTCAACGTGAATAAAAAATCGTGAGTGCACACCAGTCAGGCACCTTACACCTTGCTGAAACACACACCATCTCCGTCAGGACAAACATACTGTAAAAAGACATCTGATTCACTGCCCCCTCACACATGTGCGCACACACACACATAACCAGATGGTCATCCTAATATACAAGCATTTGCGTAAGCAAACTCGCAGCGTGGTTTCTATATTTACTCATACTTAGGGGCAGAAATATACACATAGACACACACACATCCTGCCAAGACTGTCACAGTCCCCGTCTTTGCAGCTGATTATGAGAGCAAACAGACAGAATGTGACAATGCATTCACACCTCACAACACACACACACACACTCTCCACACACATGATCCCATTCGCCGATTCTTCAATTAAGCAGTGAAGTCAAGCTGCAAGGAGTGCACTTGACTCTCGGCAATATGCTACATTCACACCGCTCTCGTGGCCAATTATTTAAAAAAGCTACTTGGTAGAGAATGCTGTGATGTCAGACGGATAAATTTAGCCTTCACAACCTGTAGAATGACAGCAGCAGGACTCATGCAGCTGGCTACTATTTACTGGCGGAAGCTGTATCTCCCAACAGGCAGCAGTGTGACATTTTGGGAATATCAGGCTGCATTCATATCACATCAGATGGTGGACAGTAGAGATAGATAAAAGCACTATTCACTTCAAACTTTCAGAGGGTAAGTACTATGTGGGATCTCAGGGTGTGATGGCCTTCATACAATGTATTCCAACAAGGTAGTTAAGGGAATTAGATTTTAATTTTAAAGAAAACCAACAAAATATATTTTTTACGGTTGTCAATTTGTGATATTAACTAAAGTCACGATAAAGCATGTCTACGTGCTGGATTTGTCGGACAGTTCTAGGTCTGGTCTGCCTAAAACATGAACTCAAATTAAGTCTCACCACAAAGTCGACTGAGTAGCTGTTCTGGAGCTTTTATTATATCACACGATTTTCATCAGCAGATGAGGTTGGCCAGCTGTCATGGATGTACAGTGTTGAATTCATAAGCAATAAAACACACCCATGCTCAATTCAATTCAATTCAATTCAATTGTATTTATGTAATGCCAAATCATAACAGAGGTTTTCTCAGAGCACTTTTCATATAGAGCAGGTCTAGACCGTACTCTTTATAGTTATATTTACAAAGAACCAGTATTCCTCCATGAGCAGGCACTTGGCAACAGTGGCAAGGAAAAACTCTCTTTTAACAGGTAGAAACCTTGAACAGAACCGGGCTCATGGTGGGCGGCCGTCTGCCCTGACTGGCTGGGTTGAGAGAGAAAGAGAGAGAGAAAGAGAGAGAGAGAGAGACGGGGGGGGGGCATAGCACAGTACAGGTATAACATTAAGATGTATAATAATAATGACACCAATAATAAAACTAATAAATACAATAGTAGGGTGAATAATAATCTTAATAAGACTAAATACAATAATAGGAATGATAATCATAATATTTGAAGCAGTGGGTGTTGAGAAGGATCATGGGGGCAGTAGGAGGTTTGCAGTCACAGATCCAGACTCTGCAGCACCACGGGCAGAAATACCTGCAGAAAGTGACAGGAGGAGAGAGGAGAGAGACGAGAAAACACAAAACTACGGGAGAGAGAAGAAGTCAATTAAGTACCCTCATGGGTTTTGCTGCTATAGTCTTATTCGGTCTTGTATGACCAATAGTTTCTGGTGGATAATGTTAGCTAATGAATTTAAAACTCTTCTCTGCTTGTGCTACTGTTATGCTGTGTTTTAGCATAGACCAATATTCACTAATTTCCACTTCTGGCTGCAGTAAGCACTCTCAAGCAAAAGTTACATTGGCTCTTTTTAAAGTGCACATAAAAAGTGGAAATTCGTACATTTACAGTACAATTCCATGACAACTGGGCATCTCCATCTGCTGAGGAAGATTGTGTGACATGGTCATAACCTCAGACCAGCTACTACGTGGAACTTGTGGTAAGATTGTTTTGACAACTGCTGTTTCCATTGAATGTAAAGAATGAACTTTGGTTCACAAAGAAAACATATTCACTCTCTCTTCATAATCTTTGGGGACTTGAACAGAGCAAAATTAAACCATGAACTACCAAAATATAGATAGCATAGTAATTGTCCCACCAGGGATATCAACACTGGACCACTGAAGAAATGGACCAGGGAGGCAGAGCAGCAACCGTTTTGACTGCACTGACTGGAGTGTGTTTGAAGCTGCAACTGGCAACCTGGACAAACTGATTGACACTGTGACATCTCACATCAGCTTTTGCAGAGACATGTGCTAACAAGACCTTCTCACGTACAACACCAACAAGCAGTGGTTCATAGCCAGACTAAGACAACTTCATCAGGCCAAGGAGGCCTACAGAAGTGGGGATAGAGTCCTGTACAAGCAGCCCAGAAACTCACAGACAAATGAGATCTGAGTATCTAAAAGAGCCCTCTGAAAAGTTGAAAACAGGTTTTCAGCCAATGACCCTGCATCGGTGTGGAGAAGCCTGCAGGACCTCGACAACGCACCCCCCCTCCCGTTCCGAAATTCCTTCCTGCCTCAAGCGCTCCACCATCATCACGGTCAGGGATATGACCTCAGCCTGTCACTCTGACGTCTGTGGTCCTGAAGTCTTTTGAAGGACTGGTGTTGGCCCACTTGGAGAATGTCCCCTGCAGTTTGCCTACCTGGCAAACAGGTCAGTGGATGACACAGTCAACATGGGAATGCACTACATCCTGCAACACCTTGACTACCCAGGGACATATGCAATTATCCTGTTTGTGGACCTCAGCTCAGCGTTCAACAACACCATTCCAGAAATCCTCTCCTCCAAAAGTTCCCAGCTCACTGTATCCACCGCCACCTCTCGGTGGATCACCAGCTTCCTGACAGGCAGTAAACAGCAGGTTAGGCTTGGGAATGTCACTTCTGGTATATGGACAGTCAGCACTGGTGACTAATCAATACTCACTCTGGACATGAGACATGTTAATGCAAAATGTAAACTGTCCTTTACAATCATTAGTGATTTCCATTGTAACGACTGTGGCAGATCTATTAGTATTTTTCATCAATTAAGATTGTTTTGGATGTTCCCTGTGCAGCCATGTGCTGTCTGATTGTGTGTCATGGAGGCTCTCTGCATGTGCCAGAGCTACTGATTTGGGTTGGGGCTTGGCACAAGAGAGCAACAGTGGGTGGGATGTTGGCATGGATGCAGCAGTCCTAACTCTGGATTGTCCAAAACCCACCGACTTAATCCGGATTACGCCCATCATTTCTGTCTGTCGCTCTCTCTCTCTCTCGCTCTTTCTGTATTTCCCTCCATTGACTCCCCTCCCTCCCTCCCTGCCTCCCTCCATCCGTCCCTCCTTTCTCGCCCACGCATTAACTCTCTTCCTCACTCCTGCTGCTCTTTCTCCTGTTCAAGCCTCACCCCTCAATCAAAATCTTACAACCCACCCAAAAAACAGCACTCTCACTGGTTGGTCTGTTGCCATGGTGACTACTCATGTCACTTCTTTTCTTTCCTGCATTTGATCTGTTGTGAATGATCTTCTCAGAGTAGATTTTTAGAAAGTCTATTTTTAATGTCTGGGCTCTTATTTAACCATTACTTGATTGCCTAATCAGTTGCCAAGGTAACTGTCACAGTTATTATTGACATGGAAACCCTTGCGCACTTACGTACCAGTGCAATGGTAGGAAAATTGGATAGTGATACATCTCTTGGGATCAATCTGTTCTATATTAGCGTGTAAAAAAATGTAAATAAAAATATAGCCTTTCACAGCCATTCGTCAGACTGATGGAAAATATTTTCTAATGGATTTATATCATTTAATTATACTGATTAGTATAACTACACAAAAATACTCTGGACATTTATGTATGTGTTTATGTGCATGTAATTCATCCATTTATCTCCAGAGGCAGAGTCAGTTCACATTCATCAACACACCACTTAAATACCTTTGTCCGTGAGTCTCCCTGTGTTTGTTTGTGTGTGTGTGTGTGTGTGTGTGTGTGTGTGTGTGTGTGTGTGTGTGTGTGTGTGTGTGTGTGTGTGTGTGAGTGAGAGAGACAGAGAGACAGAGAGATGGATGGATAAGTGACCAGTATTAGAATATACTGTTATTAGTTTTCCATTTTAGCAGTTTACAGACCCAGGATTACAAACAGAGACTACAGTATATCATAATAAATAGAGTACTGTCTCAAACAGAAATATTGACCAATATGCCACAACATTAAAACAATAATCATAGATATATATATACTAAGTATATATACTCATCTCTGTCTCTCTCTCACAAACACACACACAACTGATATATATATATATAAAAATTTTTTTTTTTAAATTTTATTTATTAATTTATACAGTTAGGTATGTAGGTATGTGGACAGTGACACAATTTGCATAATTTTGCCTCTGTACACCACCACAATGGAATTGAAACAAAGCCATCAAGATGTGATTGAAGTGTAGACTTTCAGCTTTAATTCAAGTGGTTTAACAAAAATATCATATCAACTGATTAGGAATTACAGCCATTTTTATCCATAGTCCCTCATTTTCAGGGGCTCAAAATTAATTGGACAGTTGACTGACCATCGGTTTCATGGCCTGTTCCCTCATTATTTAATGACAAATTAAGCAGATGAAAGGTCTGGAGTTGATTCCACGTGTTGAATTTGTATTTGGTTGCTGTTCCTGGGAATTCTCAATAGGCGGTCCAAAGAGGTGTTGCTGCAAATGAAGGAGGCCATCGTTAGGCTGAAAAAACAAAACAAACCTATCAGACAGATAGCAGGAACTTTAGGAGTGGCCACATCAAAAATTGGGTAAAATCTTAAAAAGAAGGAGTGCACTGGTGAGTTCAGCAACACCAAAAGGGCTGGAAGACCACGGAGGACAACTAAAGTGGATGATTCTTTCCTGGGCGAAGAAAAACCCTTCATAACATCTAAGCAGGTCAAGAACACTCTCGAGCAGGTATGTGTATCATTGTCCAAGTCCACAATCAACAGATGCCTTCATGAATGTAAATACAGAGGGTTTACCACAAGGTACAAACCACTTGTAACACTCAAGAACAGAAAGGCTGGATTAGACTTTGGCAGAAAACATCTAAAAAAACCTGCCCAGTTCTGGACCAAGATTCTCTGGACAGATGAAACCAAGATGAACTTGTACCAGAATGATGGGAAGAGAAGAGTATGGAGAAGGAAAGGAACAACTCATGATCCAAAGCAAACCCCATCATCTGTCAAACATGGTGGAGGCAGTGTTATGGCATGGGCATGTATGTCTGCTAATGGAACTGGGTCACTGGTGTTCATTGATGATGTGACTGTTGATAGAAATAGCAGGATGGATTCTGAAGTGTAAAGGGCTGTACTATCTGCTCAATTTAAGCCAAATGCTTCAAAACTGATAGGATGGTGCTTCACAGTACAGATGGATAATGACTTACAACATACTGTGAAAGCAGCCCAAGAGCTTTTCAAGGCAAAGAAATTGAATATTCTTCAACTATGTTGGTTTCTCCAATTACTTTTGAAACTCTGAAAAAGAGGGACTATGGATAAAAATGGCTGTAGTTCCTAAACAGTTGATGTGATATTTTTGTTAAGCCTTTTGAATTAAAGCTGACTGGTTTTAATGTTGTGCCTGATTGGTTTACACTGTTCAGTGAGTGTAAAACAGTGAATGAAGGACATGAATGAATTGCTGCAAATCTGTACACGTGTACGCACATATTTAGTATTGTAAGGCAATATCACCTTTGTAAGGTAAATAATAAAATAATAATGGTAAAAGGTAATTTTTCCTTGTCTACTATAATTTATCAACAATAAGGGTCACCAGATAAATATGAGGGGTCATGAGATGATTAATGGGACAGCAAAGAAGAAAAAGTTATGTTACACACGTCTGTATTTGTTTTTTAGACTTTTCTTTTTTGTCAAATGTTGGATAATTTTACCTCTTTAAGCCTTGAATAATTATTTCAATGAAACCATCTGAGTTTATAAGGGAAATGTCTCTTTGGTGGACCTCCAACAACTTGTAGACTTCTGAAATGTGACAAAGGGCCCCAAGTAGACACTGCTGTCTTTGTAAGGGGTCACAAGCCAAAATGGTTGGTTTAATCTAAAAATTCATTCATATCATTGTATTTTATGATCTTATGTTTTTTCTTTTTTTGTGTATGTAATGTAAAATGTAAATGTAAAATCTGAAAAGTAACTAAAAATGTCAAATAATTGTTATGGAGAAGAGGTACAACATTTCCTTCTAAAAAGCAGTGGAGTAGAAGAATAAAGTAACAAAAATGATTTACACAAGTAAAGTACGAGTAAGCTACCTCAAAATTATACTTAAGTGCAGTATATGGACTTACTGTAGTTGCTTGTCACCACTACATATACTGTACATGTCTAAAGTTTATTATCCTGGTATTATTTGATCATTTGGTTTGGATATATTACTTCTTGAATATTCATCAAAATAAGCCACACTGGTACATGCTGTCTCTGATTTACATGAACTGAACCAAATTGAACCTGAGAGTCTCTGAAGACACCTGATTGGAGACCAGAGGCTCCCAGACTAGACCATGATAAAACCATTATTACTGGCTGGTATGATAGAAATTCATCTTCATCTTCTCCCGAAAAGATGGAACTAACACCCGGCAATGTCAGACACAATCGGCTTTGTGACGCCCTGCAACAGCTGGGAGAGTGTGTGTGTCTCTGATTAAAATGTGTGTATGCACGTGTGTATGCAGAGGTGTCCTTATCTGTGTGGGCTGAGAGAATTCACTCTCTGTTTCTGTGTATGTAGCGCAAGTACACACTGTTTTTATTTGTTATATTGGTCTTAACATTTGAGTGTGGTAGTGAATGCCCGTGTGTGTGTGTTTTTGTTAGGAGGTGGGTGGCCATGCAGGATAAATCTCTGTCAGCAAGTGAGAGTGCAGCCCCCTCACTCCTTCTGTCACTGGCCTGAAGCACCGGAACGTCCCTTCTGGTTGCGTGTGTGTGTGTGTGTGTGTGTGTGTGTGTGTGTGCGTGCGTGCGTGCGTGCATGCGTGCATGTCTCTCTGATGGCTCTCGTGTTAGGTCGGATACAGCTTGGTGCCAGGTGACCTGGTGTGAACTACTAGCTATTGATAAACCTTGGCAAAGGAACACAGAGAGTGAGTATACAACAATTGTCGGCCCATATTTGATGTGACAGGATTAGATTTGTCAGAGCTGCTGGTATATTGTATTGGGTTACCAACTGGCACCCTCAAGAAACACAGGAGAGAGAAAGAAGAGAGGCAGGATAAAGGTTGGAGTAAACAAAGAGATGGATGGACTGAGGAGGGATTTTCCAAAACCACTGCTAACACGATGACAAAACATTACTCCAGATTTTGTACCTAACTTTTGTAACATTAGTATTAGTTTAATCTTTTTACTTACTGTAGCTCGTCTTGCAAACATTGGCAATCCCTTTGTGCTGTGCTTGCATGGTTAGATCTGCTGACCCATGAAAAGAGGAGAACTCCTCACTTCGTGAAACTGCACTTGGAGTGTAACCTCAGTGAGAGGCTAGCCTGGTTCCAGGCCCCTTCCCTTAAAGTGAAATGGCAGTTCAATATAATTACCAGGCTAAGTGATTGGCATACACATCTGAGATTGTGAAACAGAAGACGCAAGGTGAGAGGCTGATTGGGGAATATTTCAGAGACATGAACTGGGATGTAAATTAAAGAGAGGTACCGGTTAGAAATTTAAGTATGAGTAGGAACAGAGCGGTAGCAGGGATGGAAGTGTAGAAACGGGGCAGAGGAGGGGTGCAGAGAAAAGCAGTGAGCGAACAGGTATTGATGGAGGCTAAAGGTGTGACTCTGAGCAGGATAAGCAGGTCAGCCATAACACTGGCTTGTTTACACCACAGTCCAGAGCAGCTAACAGACTCCTCGGCCTGCAGAGGCACAGCTAGGAGCTGCCTCTCTTACTTACCGATTATCATTGACGATTCCAACCCAAAAAATGAATTTCAGCACTTAAGAAACATGAATTTTAGCTATTTTGTTAGAACCAGAACTAGAACCACTTGAGACTCCTTATCCATATTTTAAAATGGTTTTGGTGTCTCTTTTTGAAAAGAACCTTTTTTATTCATCTTTCCTCTCGATGATTTTTGAACACCAGTAGTACCTGAGTTCCTTTTCTCTAAAAAGGGGACCAATATGTTCTACTTTTCCTCACTGAATTATCTTCTAAGCAACTTCTACACAGCAGCATAATTTAGTTTGCCTAGCTGCCATAATTTACTGTTTCAGTGAAGCTTTCTTCAGGCGTTTTGCATAAAGTAAATTAGCATCAAGCTCTGTTAGGCACCTAAGCCACATTCTAACTGGTGCAACCAATCTGCTGCCCTCCTCAGCAGAAATGTGCTTTAGTTGACTTAGCTTCTAGACGACACACTTCTCTCTCTGTCTCTCTGTCTCTCTGTCTCTCCCTTCATTTTCTGCCCCTCGCCTGTTGCCGTGGTAACTAGCAGGGGGAAGTTGAGTAGAGGGGAGAATGAAGGGAGGGTGGAGAGATGAGAAGAGAGGGGGTTGTGTTGGGTTTCTGGGTAAAGGAACCATGGCTGTTCTTCCACTACCCTTCTCTTCCTCACTCCAAAACTTACGCTCCTTATCAGTCCCTGGCCAAATATTTCCTGTCCTTTTCCTCCTCTTCCTCATTTTTTTTCCTTTTGCTGGTTTAATTTCTTCTGTTGTCTCCTTCATCCACAATTCTTGATTTTTTTGCTTTTCTATTCCATCTCCATATTAAACGTTGTCCCTGTCTCTAACCACATCCAACTCCAGCTCTACCTATTGAGCTACGTCCAACTCCCACCTCACCTCTACTTCTATTTTTATTCAGCTTATCCTCTCCAATTGCCATTTAAACAGCATTCGAGGTTTCATCAAAAGAGACTGACATTTATCATCAAGGAAGATCAAGAGAGCCTCACTGTGCATGGCATTTTAATTTCTCCGGAAGTTGAATAATGTAGACCGCTGGGGCAGCAACAGCATTATGTGTTTTTTGTGTGTGTGTGTGTGTGTGTGTGTGTGTGTGTGCGTGTGTATGTGAGAGAGTGAGTGCATATGAGGAGGTGGATGGAGCTGGATATCTCGCATCAGGTGCAGAAGCTATGATTATTTTTTCATGTTACTGTACACATTTTATTTTTGACAATTAACTGCAGATCTATAATGAGATCTCCGAATATGAGAAATGCCCCCATAGTGCAAATATCGCCTGTCAGATAATGAGGAAGAGCAAGAGAAAAAGACGGTGTATACAAGTTGGACACACAATTGCTGGAGGAGAAGAGGCATTTTGGAATTGCGTTGGCATAATGTTTTTTCATAATCACCAACCGAAGGTCTGAGTGTGTTGAGATATGTGCTACTATGTCTGTCATGTGTATGTCTTTTAAGCATAAGTATACAACTTACTGTAGGGTCCCAGGTGATGATTATTTTCATTATTGGTTAATTTCTCAGTTATAATTTAAATTCATCAGTAAAATGATCAGTCTACAAAATAGCGATAGAGAAATCTGAGAACCCACAGAGACGTCTTCAAATTAATTTTTTTGTCCAACCAACAGTCCAAAATCTAAAAGTATCCAATTAGCAATGATATAAAAGATGTCTGAGAAGCAGCAACCAGAAGATTTGTTGTCATTTTTACCAAAACAAAAACTTTGTTATCAATGATTTTTTGATTTTTTCTTCTGTTGACTGATGAATCAATTAACTAATCAGTTAAGCAGTAATAAAAATGTAAATGGTTCTGCACAATTTGGTGGATGCAGCTGCTGTGCGAACCATTTCCACAAGAGTGTTAGGCAACAATAAGGAGTGCATTAGATTGAAACCACCAGCAATTTAAATGCCTCATGTGACCGTTTGCAGAGAAACGAGGCTCTTCATAGAAAACTACTGACACAATCTGGAGATTATTCCTGACGGGGGTGGGGTTGTGGGGTGGAGGTGGGAGCTGGGGGGCTCAGAGAGAGAGAGAGAAAAGAAGGAACAGAGAACCTTGGGAGTACATATGAAAGAAAAAAAAGAAAGAAAGATGTTCTAGAGAGGAGAGAAAAAACAGGTGGGGGATGCTGTGTGGGGTACGATAATCTAAAGCTATTCGATGGCATTAACAAAAAAAAAAAAAAAACCCTAATGCAAGAATCCTCCCTTGGCCCAGCCACAGATTACAGCAGTGGGTTGCGTGTGGAAGCTATTATATAATTCATTCTCTATGATGAGATTTTCCTTCATTGCTGGTTTTCCTTACTATCCCCCTCCATCTCTCGCACTCTGTCCCAGCACTGGCAGGTTTCTCTTTTAATTTGAGGAGAAGATGTCTGAGCCACATTGGGTTTTTTGGTGACTTTATAATCTTTTTATCCCTGTCTGGAACTCATTCATCTTAAACAGCACTTTGATGTCTTCTTTCAGTACTCAGTTAGTTTTAAACAGTCTTCAGTCACTGTCTGGACGGTGCTTTGTTGCACGGATATGTGCGCAAGCGTGCATTGTGTGGCCATACAGAATACATGTGTGTGCATGTGTGTTTGCATGCACATGTGCGGACATTTGGTGCAATACTCTCTCACTCTGGTATTGTGAATTCTCTGCTCACTAAGCTCCTTAATGGAGTCACTACAAGGGCAAAACCATTTCAATTTTTTTTGCATTTATTTTTTTTCTCCTTCCCTCCGTCCTTCCTTCACTGCCCCTCCACATGCCAGCTGATCACAGGTGGGCAGATTTGCAATAAGTCTTTTATTTTTCATTTTGGAGGTCATCACCAGTGATCTGCAGTTGTGATGAGAGGTACATGTGAACTGCACGCCGTCAGATTCTGGAAAGGATTAACTCTGCCCTTCGACTCCACATCTGCGCCACACAAGACTGGCAAAGCCACTGTGCGATTGGTAGATTACCCCTGACACATCCAAATGCCATCTAATGATTAACTTGCTCCGTCTAAGGTGCAGTAGAAGGGGCCCCCCCCTTGGATCAACTGTGAGGTCACAATGGTGTCCAGACATATCTTGTTGAGTTTGATTTAGTAAATCTATACGCATTGTACAAAAATATGACTCTTTCTATTTATAACAGTGGGTTGGCCCGAGGTAAATTCAAGTGGCAGCTACCATGTTATCAATACATTCAGACTAGTGAGGGACTGAGAGTAAAAGTGATGTTTGACGTGTTTGATGAGCAAACTCTTCATTCTCCATTACTGTCCTTACCCAGCAATGTATCTACTGTACTAATAAAAAAAAACATAATCAAACTACAAAAGAAGCCAATGCTGCTCTATTTTAACAAGGCTTTGATTTCTCTGCAACAGGGAGTATAATTCAGGGACAGATGTGTGCATGTGAATGTGTATGATTGCGCCCTCTGCCTTTGTGTGGCTATGTTGCCAGCAGCTATAGTAAAATATAGTCAGATATAGTTGGATTAATCTCTTAAGGGAATGGCAACCTGTCTAAATATTATGAAACCTTTACAATACCTCTAAAACATGTCACCATCATGTAAAATTGGTTGACTTACGGTTTACTGTTGAAGTCTGAAAGGCAGTTATAATGTATCTGTTGTGGAGCTTTATTTCTTTATATTGAAATAGTCTGTGTTATGCAGATTGACTTTTTCTCGGGAATTAATTCCTCTCCCTGCACCTCATACTGTGCTGCTCACTAGCACTGCCTGCAAAGCCATTTTTATATGTCACCATCTATTGATTTGTATGCACACAAAACCCATAAATCCATGATAAATGTAATGAGGTCAGGTTTTGATGGGCTACTGTAATGGCATGTACTCTAGGTTCACATGAAGTAATGACAGTGATTTATCATACCATTATTTATTATCTATATTTTATCATTAATATAAATAGTGGTGATTAGTGAGTGTTGATCTTATGCAGAACTCGGTTTGAACTCCTTCATATCTGTTGGATGGAACTACAAGGCGGCAATCAATCAACAGATTAACAGCAATGTTCAGGCCTGTCTGCGGTCTGCAGCCTTGTTCCAGACTTAGTTTAGTCACAGATTACAGTGTGAGACCGCCAAGAGGCTTGCACAGACTGCATAAAGCAAAAAGCTTGCTATGTGAAGTGCTTGCCTGGTCTCAGATCTGAAAAATAAATGAGGGATGAATAGAGTAAGAAAAGAACAAAGAGAAAGATGTCTGCAAGAAAGGAAACAGAACGGGGGGGGAGGAACAGAAACCTGTGGTCCATCTACTGTGTGTGTGTCTAACATCGTGAAGCACATAGACACACTAAGTGTACCGATACGCCAAGTCAGCTCATGTAACCATTTGCTTGAATAGACAAATATAACAAGCACACACACTCATAGTGAATTGAAGTGAACCTAGATTTAGGAACAATAATCTATCTCACCACATTCCACACAGAAATAGCACCTAATCTGCAAACAAGGTTAACCTGTTGCTAGGGCAGCGAGAGCAGACAAAGTGTGTGTATTGTTCATAAAAGTCAACTGAGAGATTACTCTCTATGACTGTATGTGGCTGTATGGATGTGTGCAGAAATTAATCACAGCTCCAACTTAAGTGATTCTAAACTGAGGTTGCCATGCTAACTTGGCCTAATGATGCAGAAGACACTAAAATTAGACAAGGAGACGTGTCATCTCACCTCTCCTTACCTGTAAACACCCTCACAAAGCACACACACACACATAGAAAGACACACACAAACTGCATCTTCAATCACAGATAGCAGGCTGTGAGTTATGAGCGCTGAAGACACATCGAGGCTCCCACTCATAACTGTCCTTCTTTTGGAGTGTTTACTCTGGCTGATAAATGGAATCTGGAGTGCTCTCCTTCTCTGGTTCTTATCAGGAGGAACAGTCACTTAATGATGGTCCATCATTAGTACGTTTTTTCCCCTCTTTTCCCTGCCTCTGTGATGTCTCTCTTACTTCTCTCTCTTAATAAGGAGTTCAAAGTCCTTCCTCTCAACCTGGATTCTGATTTATTTCATCCGCACCTTGTATCCTTTATCATATTTCCCCTCAATTTCCTTCCTAACTCTCTTGTCCTTTTATGTCATGAAGGCAAGTGGTGATGTCCAATTCCCTTTTACTTACGTTTGTCCTTTCACATGATCAGTCAATTGTTTAAAGGATTTGTTGTTTTCTCATAAAAAGAGTTGATGGGTGGAATCTAAGCATAACAGTAATATTGTTCGAACTCACAGTATTAAGGCACACTAATACCAGAAATTGGCCAAAGTCCTTATAGGCAAGTCTGGACACTTGGCAGCCATCTCGGCAATGGCCTTGGGCAGTTATTTCGGCTAACAAGACCAGGAACCCTATCTTAATGAATGGGGAGAGAGCAATAACTTCACTTTCCCTTTTAATTTGGTTTTATGTCACTGTGACATAAAAAATTCATGTATAGAATACCCAGTCAAATCTGATTTTAAAAAAAGCTTAAAAGGTTTGGTGACTTTGCCCAAAAATAAGGTTTAAAATGTTTTTTTCCCAGAGCTTATACTTACACTATGCATGCACAAGGTTGTTTACTCCCGCCAGGCATTTTGTTATTGGGATTGAATTGTACATCCCTGAAGTCCTTAAAGAGTTCCAGAGGAGTGGGAAAAGCACTCCGAGCCAGCTAGCTTGCTAATTGTCATTTAACTAACATTAACTGTGAGTTAACAAGCTTGTTAGCTTGGTCACTAATGACAATAAGTTCACACAGTTCAATCAAAAGATGTATTTATACCTTGACTCCTATCTCCTATATCCTATTAACTGCCTAAAAACATTCCTGTTTATTGGAGCTCTTTATACTCTGACAGAGGAGGTTAAATGAAACTAAATCGAACAAAAGAGTTAAGGTGCAGTCAATGCTTCCATTATTTTGCATTCCATAGGTTTCTATTCCCTTAGAGTTCAGCATTGTCAAGACAGCCTGCTATTGGTCACCAGCACAAGGTCGTGCATGAAAGTTAAAAATTGACACACACAAACTTGACACAAAAATGGTGCTAATGTACCTCATCGCTTAGACCCACTCCACAGATCCCAGCAATTCTACTGAATTGCATTTGTTTCACCACAAACTTTCGCTGTTTTAAATGATGGTGTGAACAGGCCTTTACGCCTTTGCCTTTAATAACTAATAATAGTGCAGAGTATTTTTGCACACTGACATTTTTTAACACTGCATATTGTTTTTTGTCCATCTTTACTCGTTTCAAAGCTTATTATACAAAATTCTGATTTAAAAATACTCATTCTGAACATTTACATTCATCATTTACGAGCCCTCTTATCTGTTATTCTTCTTTCCTGCTTTCTTGCACTGTCGTCTAATACTCAGCACATTTGTAGAACCTCTGCTGGGAAGGACATCTCAGGACAACACATCTTTTCTAATACATTAATTTACTGTACATCTCTGACCGTATTAACCCCATTTATCTCTCTCTTTCTCCTGTAGGATCCTGCTGACAGTGGTGGTGATCTTCCGTATCCTGATTGTGGCCATCGTGGGGGAGACGGTGTACGAGGACGAGCAGACCATGTTCATCTGTAACACTCTGCAGCCAGGCTGCAACCAGGCTTGCTATGACAAAGCCTTCCCCATTTCCCACATCCGCTACTGGGTCTTCCAGATCATACTGGTGTGTACACCCAGCCTCTGCTTCATCACCTACTCCGTCCATCAGTCGGCCAAGCAGAGAGACCGGCGATATTCCTTTCTCTATCCCATTATGGAGAGGGACTACGGGGGAAGGGAGGGGGCGCGAAAGCTCCGCAACATTAATGGAATTCTAGTTCAGCATGGTGGCGATGGCGGAGGAGGGAAGGAAGAACCTGACTGCCTGGAGGTGAAGGAGATCCCCAATGCCCCACGGGGCCTGACCCATGGGAAGAGCTCTAAGGTTCGCCGGCAAGAAGGGATCTCTCGCTTTTACATCATTCAGGTAGTGTTCAGAAACGCACTGGAGATTGGCTTCTTGGCAGGCCAATACTTCCTTTATGGCTTCAGTGTGCCTGGGATTTTCGAGTGTGACCGCTACCCGTGTCTCAAGGAGGTGGAGTGCTACGTTTCCCGGCCCACAGAAAAAACTGTTTTCCTGGTTTTCATGTTTGCGGTGAGTGGCATCTGTGTGGTACTCAACCTGGCTGAGCTAAACCATCTGGGCTGGCGCAAGATCAAGGCTGCCATCAGGGGGGTCCAGGCCCGCAGAAAGTCTATATGTGAGATCAGGAAGAAGGACATGGCCCATTTGTCCCAGCCGCCCAACCTGGGACGCACACAGTCAAGCGAATCAGCCTACGTCTGATCATGAACAGAAAAAAAAGAGGAGGAGTGGGATGAATGTGCAAGAGAGAGAGAATGAAATAATTATCATTTTAATTTAATGAAGATGGTGTGGAGGTCAAACAAGATGACCTCTCCTCTTTGATGGAATTAAAACAGAATGTAAAAAGACCAAACCTCCAGCTCTATGACTTTGTAAGTCAAGATAGAGTAGAGGAAGAAGAAAATTACATAGCATAAAAGGGGACAAAAAGTTATCTTCTGCAGATGAACATGATTTTGATCTCATGGGCAGATATTCCAACTGCCATTTTATACTTTTGTCTTTTTTAACTAATTACCTTTTCCTCTGCCCCTTGTCTCTTTTAATGGGAAGAATTAAATCCTCAAGGCGCTTGAGAGGGCAGGACTAGAGATGAGAAGAAGACAGGAAGAGAGGAGAATAGATGATAGGCTGTTTTGTGTTCTTTGGGGATATCGGAAGATGACGGCATTGTTTGATGCATCCCATGGTGCTTTTCTTCTGGACTGCGTCAGCCTCAATGAAAAAGGCAGGACATGATAGGGGGATGGGACAGGGAAGATGAGCTGCAACATCATTAAAAGAGGAACGGAAGAACTGTCAAAGCCATGACATACTCTAGAGAATGACCGCAAGTTTGTGAGGAAGAGTAGGAGGGATACATCACACTCTGAGAAAACATATGAAAGAACTTAGGGATAAAAAAAGAGGAAACTTTTTCTTTCGCTTCCTCTCCTCGCCAGAGACTTGAGATAGACTGAAGCCAAGACAGACAGAGCTGCCTCTGACTAGTGTCAGACTCGCCTCTGCTGGAACATTGTCACAAGCCAAAACCAAGAGAAAAAGACTGACGATGTTTATGTTTTGTCTCTTGGCAAAAGATGATTTTAACACAAACACAGCGAGTACCATAAACACTTTTTTTCTTTCCTCTCCCCTATCTCTTGCTCTCTGTGCTCCACAGTTGGCAGCTATATAGACCCATGGGGCTTCGGTTGACAGTAATGACCCCTGCTGCACTCCTGCTGCGTAAACTTTGGAGAGGAACTAACGAACAAATGAACAAACAGCGTGTAAATGTCAGTCTTTCCCAAAGCACAAACCAAACTTCCCTCCTTGCAGCATTCCAGTGTGCTGAGAGACAAAGGAGATATGGAAAGAAAGTAGAAAGAACGGGAGCATATGGAGGAGGGAATTGATGATTTTATTACAACTTTAAAAAATTTTTATAAAATATATCACCATAAATTCTGATTTTTTTTTTTTTTTTTTTGAGAAAGCGATGGTGCCATCCTTGAGTTGCATAGAGTATAACATAGTAGTATTATTTATCCATTTAGAGTATATCCAAATACATTTATTTATCTTTGTGGGAAGGTTGGGTGGGACTGTGTTGCTGTTTTTTTAAATGTATAAACTGTCTGTCTTTTTTCCATTTTTGCTTAGTTTAAAGCATTTCTCACCGATGGAACTGATTAATGACATGTATTGGGTGGGAAGGAACAAGTTGTGAGCTTTGTTTTGAAACGTTTTGGGGCAGTGCAGCTGATGTTTTATTTGCAACAATTTTTGAAAGCTTAATTGCAATTGTTACTTAACTGCATTTGAAATGCAGACAATGCAGCTGATAAACACAACATTTATGTGTTTCCTACAGAGAGCCATGGTTTTCTTCAAAATGAGCTGCATGGCTTCAGGTAATTAAGGCCTGTGAGCCATTAGGAAAAAGGCATGTTTACACGAGGTGATGTTTCTTGATGAAGCTGTGTAACCAATGAGTAGTAACTCTCTAGGGACGGTTGTGTTTTTGATTCCCAGTGGTTTCATTTTGCATTTCTTTCTTGTCTAGATTTCAGCATGCATGCCTTGCAAGAGAAAAGTAAAAAAAACTACATGAAAGAAATAGAAAAAGATAAGATGTTCAAGAGTGCTGCACCTTTAATAATGCAGACAAGTGGGAGAGTGGAAGACTGAGGGAACACATTGGGATAAAGGCTGTGTTCGTGGACACACTAAAAAGGGAACTAACATACTGTGAGCCTGTGAAACCACATACAGGAACAGTTCAGTGGACTGTGTGTGGTATCCTTTAAATAAAATGAAACATAAAGAAACACATTAGGCCAGCATAGTATTGTCCTGTTCCTCTCTGTGGAGGAGGCTTGAGTGACTGGGACAAGCAGAGGCAAGCACAAAACAGTTGGTACCAAACTCAAATCTCATCTGTTTCAACTCAGCTAAAATTATTTGCATTGAGTCTGATGCAGAGACAAAGATATGAGGGTGTTTAGGTAAACTGACGTTAACCCTTATCAGCTTACTGAGGAAAAATCCAAAAATGTTTTCTGAAACCTGGTCTAAACATACTGTAGCAGATCAGTGGTCTGCGCTTTAGCCGTGGCATTTAGGTGTGTCAACTGAGATTCTCATCTACCACTGCATACTGAATGGCCTTATGCAGCTCAACACTGCTGTAGCTCAGCACTGCTACATTTTGGGGTTTGATTCTTACAGGGATTCACCCATGCACCAAAGCCAATCCCAAAAAGCATTTGTATGATGCTTTGATTAAACACATTATCTTAATTGCAGACATGTTATACTAAATTGAAACTACAGTTATTCCTCTTCTGCTACAATATTAACCGTTGAAAATGTAAAGAAAAGCTCCTTGTGATAAGTAATACTTTCCCTCAACTTGCCTTATCTTTTTCTACTGCAGCTAGTGATTTCCTACATTTCCCACAATGCCTTTGGACAAATCCTAGGCCAGGATGCTCATGGCAAAGAAAAAGGTAATCATGTTGCATCAGTGGCACCCGGGTAGACCAGGAACCTTTATTTGTCTAGATTACATTCTCTTAACAAAAAATGAAGCAACATTAAATGCCAGTGTTCAGCAGTAAAATCTTCAGATTCTCTCTCTCCGTCTTTTGTATTTTTTATAAGAAAAATGTGTGTCAACAGATACCACTGTGGCTGCTCTGAAAATACACTGACATGAAAATAAGTAATACTATAAGCACCATGAATACAGCCAGCTTAGCCAGAGCTAAAGTAGGTCTTTGAGCAACAGCTGATGTAGCAGAAGAAATACCCCTAACTCTCTGTTTGTCCATTCTCTCCCACTGACATAACCTCTGTGATTCTTACAGGTGATTATCCCCAGATTTAGATTCCTCTGAGGATCTCTCAGTGGGATCGATGAAGTCTAATGTATGTGCTAGGAAGGACAAATACGCCGACGGGGCATGCCAGAATGCCTAATAATAGAGGCTGAGTCTTGGCTTCTCTCAGTTACAGAGAGCTTGAGCTTTTAGCTAAGGCTTACACCCTGACCTTGAGCTTAAAGGCCAAGCCAGTGTCCTGTACTTTGCGCAGCTCCTGCTGGAGAGTCACTGCACAGTACGGCCCCGATCTAATCCCCACAGAGCACAGGTCAATGCTGTTGTGACCACTATGTTTAGTGAATGGTACATACACACACGCCCAACATACATTCATTCCAGGAAAAACAAGTAAATCTGAATGTAGGAACAGCAGTTTGAGCTCACTTTACTCCTCTTGGATTCTATCATTATGTCTGGTTTCAATCAGGGCAGAAACACAAACACACACAGTGTGAGGACCTAGAGGGTCATAAATATGTCCTGGTTTTCTTTGGTTTACCTTTATCCAGCGTTCATTAGTGACTCATGACTCCTGCAGTTCTACAATCAGTGGGTACACCACCTTCCAAAGTAAAAGCAGGCCCCAACAGTATTCCAACAGTCCACTACTCTCCACTGTCTACTTTTCTATTTGTCAATGTGAAATGAATTATGCAACTTGTTTTTTCTCATTTGCTTATGTTTTTGACTTGTGGATTATTTTTGTTGTCTGTTGCTCTTTTTGTGCAGTGACATATCAAAAAAGAAAGATGTTTTTTTTATGTAAAAGAACAAAAAGTTTTTTTAAAATGTGTAAAATCAAGGGTATAGTGTTCAAATACAAGACTAGCAGATGTTATATTTCCTCCCTTGCCAAAGTGATATACAAAATTTCATTAATTTTCAAAGATTTTTTTAAATGCATGTGTAATGGCTAGAATAAGCATGTTTCTATGTTTTCTTCAACAGAATCTTTAAAGACAGACTTTTTTAGTCAAAACTATGGAGCAAAGCTATTTACGTCTTGATACAAAGTGTGTATATTAATAACCCAGTTCTTGAGATGGTACAGAGCCAGGCATACAATACCAACTCAGTGATGTTAAAACTACCTATGACAGTTCATCATTCTCAGTTTCTACTCCCAAAAGATTTTGAAATCTAGTACATACAGTACATCCTCTACTTTAAGAAGTTTGCACATAAACACTTACCTTTGTAATCTGTTGTAGAAGATGTTTTGATCTCTAAGCAAATCAGTCAAACGATCTACTGTCAAACACAGGGTACACAGGAATAAACTGTAAGTGTACAGGTTAAAGGCTTGCACTATGACAAGTTAGACACCAGAACATTCCAGGATTTAGTCCCCAGCACAATGTCATACTAACCTACAAATTAACAACTTTTTAGTGTGTAAATATGATTAATCCTCTGGTTATCTCTTAACAGACAACTTATTGGGGTACAGTATACTGACAGCAGACTCAGGAAAGACAACAATGCTGATCTTTTACACCAATTTTTTCTAGTAAAAATGCTGTTTCTACGTTAACACACAAGAACACTTTTATAGAAATGGTATCACAACACGTCAGCATACTTTTCATTCGCCATCTAATCTTGTACTGTAAAGCCCACCCAATAAAATTGTCTTCAAGCCTGATTAATTTCCCTTTGGTGCTACTGAGGTTGGACTCTACCTAAAACATGAATTCAGATAAAACCCCTTACCACAGATCAGGTAGCAAAGCAGATCTCCTTAAAAAAAATCAAGCTGTTACTCTTGACTGTTACTAACAAATGGGCAAGTCCACAAAAGCCTATAGAAGGTTATGATATCATTGTCATCAAACACTCCACAAACTTTATACTGAAGTCCAGTAGCAAACAATTTTGATTCCTCAGGAATGCAACATGTAATTGAGCTGTTTGGTTCATTTCATTTAACACAGAGCTCAATGAACGACTACATGGCTCAATCCTAAGGGCTGGTTGGTGGAAGTTTTGGGAACGCCCCATTCATACAGTACATTCGAGGGCTTCTTATTTATTACAAACTAAAAAGCCATAGTTTTAGAAAAGAATTTAAAATTGACTTAGCGCATTACCTTGAAAGAGTACAATATGCAAGATTAATCACATTCATAATGTATGTGGTCAATTAGGTGGTCATTTTTGCATTTAAATTGAAAATTAGACATCTTGTTCCAAATGGAAAGCGTTTTGCTGTGTTTAATTGAATGAGAAAATGTGAGATATAAAGCTCCTTTTATCCAGATGTTCTGCTTCAATTTTCATTTTATTCTAAAGTAAAATGCTCCCTCCTCCCGTCACAGCCCTGTCTGATACTGGTGCTGTTGTCCTTTGGGCTAGATTATTATAACCATTTCAGGGTTCAGGAAAGGACCTCTCAAGCACTCACTAAGCTGTCATGATATCAGTCGTGATTACTTCCTCTAATTATGCTGAGTGGCAGATCCAGGCAGAGTGGAATTTAAACCACTGTCCAGATTTGAGCAAATAGCCCCTGTGCATCTCTCGCTCTCTCCAGCACTGCCACCACCTACTGGCAGCGTGGTTGTGGACATGAGAAATAGCTTCAGTTTATTACTGTAAAATTCAGTAAATTGATCCAGTTTGAATTGAAACAAAAAATGGATCATGAAGAATGTACCTCAAGTCCACTTCTTACCTTTCAACTTCTCCTCCAAGACCAGCGCCTCATGAGCTTAGACCAGGTCACCTTTATGTCATGACATGTCTTTGTAAACTGTGAGAGTTGCTGCAGATAGAGTGATGAAACCTGAATTGTTGGCATTTCAGGGGAGCGGGGGAGCAATGTGAAGTTTAGCCAATATTTGGCATCGTATAGCGATGATCAACATTTAAGGGATCAGAAAGGGAAAATAGTTAACAACCTTAGCCCTAGGGATTTCTACAGTTATCAGAGACATCTGTACAGATGTAAAAGCATGGAATGAAAACATGAACGATAAACTACACACTTACACACGCTCACGCTTTGTAACCTTCATCTTAATAAATCTGTGGTTTTGGACTGCAGATTTTTATGCTGTACCTGACGGACCTTCATTGAAGGTTCACTGTATATTTCTGACTGGTGTACTGTATGTAAAGACTGAATAAAACCTTGAATGTTACATCAAGCCTGAACTGGCCTCGTGCCTGCTGATTTATGACCTGTAAGCATGTGTGTTTATGCATCGGTGTGTGTGTGTGTGTGTGTGTTGTTTCCTGCACAATGTGATGTGTGTATAGAAAACGTGAGCGGGTGGATATTTGAACCACGTGGGAGTGATGGGATTTAGGAAATAAAAAGGCAATCTGTGGTGCAAAGGAGACCGAACAAAGGTGGCCACAATTCGTATCCATACAAGTTTAAATATAGCAGACTGAAAACAGTGTCTGCAGAGAGCTGCGTTCAGCCCAGCTTGTTGGCATAATGGCATTTCTGAACTCAGTAGGTGACACTGAAACCTTTCAGCAGGATTTAAACCTTTAGACCATGGCACTGATGAGCGACGAGGAAGCATGCCTGTTTGTGTGTGTTTGTGTGTGTGCGTGTGTGTGTGTGTGTGTGTGTGTGTGTGTGTGTGCCCAGTCATATTTTTTCTTAAACCCCCTTCATATTGAATGCTCAGTCTATGCATATGCAGCAGTGTGTCTGAGCGAACAAAATGCACTGTATGCATGTATTCATCATATTATTAAACCTTTCTGTGTTATGGTCTGTGTATGTTGTGTGTGTGCGCCCTCATGCATGTGTGTGTCCAACCCCCACCCACCTTCCTCAGCAAGGTCACATGGTGGCTGTGATGGACTGGGATTGAAAGCTTGTTGCCACAGTGATAAGCCAGTCGGTAATATCTCTAAGCACAGCCAGGATTAATCTGCCGACAGATGGCTGGCTGTTCGGAGTCACTTCCTGAAACACACATACATGGGATTCATACTCATCATCATCATCATCATCATCATCATCATCATCATTATTGTCCTGTTATCTTTTAACATTACCGTCACCTTCACTTCTGTTGGCATGCAATCATACATGCACAGGCGCACACACATACACACACGTTCAAAGAACATCCTCATCTTCCTCACACCAACACCAAGATCAAAGCCATCATCTACAGCATCATCATTACTGCTGCAGCCTTCATGATCACCACCATTACTCCTCCTCATCCTCACCCTCACCCACCACAGCCTGCACTCATTTCTTCCTCGTCATCATATCCATTACCTCACTATCATCTGAAACGCCACGGTCATTACTAAAGCCGCCCTTGTCCCATGGGGATCAATAAACTGCTGCAGCTGTTAAATCACTCTCTGTGCCGCTGCATGCTGCTTCTTCATTCATCAACACAGCCACATGATAATAGAAGCAGGACCTTAGTTCACAGTTCAGGGGGTTTGTGTCTGCACCTCATCCATACAAAGAGTTCTTGGTTTACTTTCTTGAGAATTTCCATAAACTTAGTGCTGAGAACATTGCAGTGTGAATACCGAAAGCATACCGTGCATGGATTACCCATGTGGACATGTGAATAGATCTAAGAAGAGAAGGTAGAAGCTACTGTAGCATAAGTGTGTTGTTTTTGTGGCCATTGTTAAAAAAATGTGCATCTTTGGACACAGGTTTCTGTTTAGGGTTAACTGGTTCATTCATAAAGCAGGCAGGTGATTGGTTTTCCTAAGTACAGTGTGTGTTGCAACAAGCACCATGGGTTTGGTTTGGTTTGAATGCAGCTCTGGACCAGATAATAAAAAATAATTATTACTACCAGCATTACTGATGTTGCTGCTGTTGCAGCTGCTGTTGCTGTTGCTTGATAATAATTATGTAATGAAATCTCTGTCGCCAGCATTTTAAATTTCTTTCAGTGACAGAGTTGAGGGGAAGTGCCGCTCTTTTTCCTTTTTTATATTGCTTTCTATTTTTTTTTCTTCTTCTTTTGTGAGGAATAAAACCATTGCCAGTTTAGCACAATATGACATGAAAAATGCACAAACTCCACCTGCTAAAGAAGACCATGGGATGCCACTGAATGCTCCGGAAAAAGCTGGTAAGTAGTACTTGAGGCACAATGTTTTATCATTTTTTGCAGTTCTTTGTCATTAAAAATCACCTCCAGACTTTTTAAAAACACATATAAAGATACTCTACTTGGAATAAAAACTGTGTGGTATTTTATTTTTCCATTAAAAGCTCAGTTACCTGGTAAAAATAATCTTAAATATACATCTACTCCTTCCCCAACCTTGTGAAATCGATAATATACAAATTTGCAAATGTGGTTCGTTTTTGCATACTCGTTTAGCCCAGGTCATTTCAAAAGGTTAACTACTAGAGACAAGATTGTCACCTAATTTACTAAAAAAAATATCCATTCTCAGTGTATGTGCCTTGGAGCTTTCAATTTTCCTAATCATAATTCTTTTAAACTTCGTAGTGGACCACGATTGGCTTCCAGACTCACTGTGATGTCAGAAATCATACTGTATGTACATATCTTGAACTCAGATTTAAGGTGAGCACAGAGAAACTTTCCAGCTTTAGAAGCTGAATGTGAAAACAACCTCATTCTGCACAATGAACGTCAACTGTCACAGTCAAGGAGCAATAAACAAAACACATTATTAAGCAGAGGAGGACTTTAAGCAGGTGATTTACTCAACAGTTACAACTGGTTTGCGTGTTTCCCTCAAACAAACTAAATAACTAATTAGTTTCTCATTAATCAGTTAATTAGAGTAGAGAACACTGCTTGTCACTATATTAGTGTTTGATTATGTATGTGGTCATGATTTTATTTCTATTAAACCTCGTCACATTTGTAACAACAAAATTTTGGGCTAACATTAATTCATGGATGTGGGAATCTTTACGCATGAGTTAATATATATATAGGGATATAGAGGGATAATAACCGTGTCATTTTAATGAAAATGCAGGAATCAGTGGATTGACCTGAC